>NC_057803.1:480507514-480807514 GCF_018294505.1 Triticum aestivum
GACTATCATGGTCAGCATTTTTTCCCAGAAAGGCCCAGTTAGAGCAACTTCCTCTTATCCTCCTCGTTGCTTGGCTCGCCTCGCCTCCGCAGAACGCTCCGCCCTCTCTCTCCAATGGAGGCCACTGCCACACTCACGCTCTCTTCGTCTCCCGCCGGCGCCCGCCGCTCGCCGGCCAGGCCCACCGTGGCCTCCCTTCACCTCCGCCGCGTGCCCACTCTCTCATTCCACCTCCGCGGGGCCCAAGGTCCCGCTGCCTTCCGCGCCCTCTCTTCCCCGTTCCCGGTTCGCTCCGAGCATCTGCAACTTCCTAGCTTCTTCCCTCCGAGACCGATCTCGACCTTATCTCTTTTTGACCGGACGGTTTTCTTACCTTGTTACGGTTTGGGACGCCCTCAGGGATGCAGGAGGAGGAGGAGAAGCGGGATGGTTGTGAGGGCGGAGATGTTCGGGCAGCTCACCACCGGGCTGGAGTCCGCGTGGAACAAGCTGCGAGGCGTCGGTGAGTTCGCTTCTGATAGTTTACCCATACACTACACGTTTGCTTCTCGCCTCATGTGTGGATTTTGTTGCTGTCATACGTAATGCTCTGGTTGCAATGTGTTGAACAGAGTCACACTCAGTTCTCCTCCCAAAAATATGTGTGATGTGTCAAATCGTGTATCAGGTTGACAGAGTCTTATATGCAACTGTGAAGTTCTAGATTGGCTATCTATGAAGTGATAACTTTTTTTTTGCGTAACTTTGTAATGTGTGGATCGTTTTGTCCAAATGATTCAATGCAGTATGCATTTTTCATGCTTGATCAGCAACGCTGACTGCACCCTCTGTAGCTTTGCTATAAATCATGGTTGTAAATAATGAGGGAAATGCCTTTTGTGGTTCAAGATCGACTGACAAAGGAGAATATCGCTGAACCGATGCGGGATATTAGAAGAGCACTTTTGGAGGCAGATGTATGTCTCATCTCTTTCAGTACATGGCTTTCTTGTGGAGCTATATTTCTATTTTTTTGTCTTCACAATCTAATGCGCACCCTACTTTGCAGGTGAGTGTGCCAGTAGCAAGAAGTTTTATCGAGTCTGTTACTGAAAAGGCTATAGGCACTGATGTGATCCGGGGTGTCCAACCTGAGCAGCAGTTAGTGAAGGTATACTCAGATCCGAGGATCCTAGAAAATTATAAATTGCATGTGACAAATTTTCTATGTGTAGTTTGCACAGCCATTATTGACGGGTGCATAATATTGTGCACACAAGTGACCTTAATTGAGGAATTCATTGATTATTTTGGACTAACTGAATGTGGTCTTCCCAATGTAATACTATATGTACTTCTAGCTCTAGAGGACTAACAAGAGTTAAATGATGTAGGTTGTAAATGATGAACTTGTACAACTGATGGGTGGAGAGGTGTCAGATTTAGTATTCGCAAAAACTGGCCCAACGGTTATCCTATTGGCAGGTCTGCAAGGTGTTGGGAAAACTACCGTCTGTGCTAAGCTTGCCTTCTATCTGAAAAAGATGGTGCATTCCTGAGCTTTCTTCTTTAAGCATTTTCCTAAGAGCCCAGGCCATCAGTGCTTATAAACCAGACTCAGGTTACAGGGGAAGAGTTGTATGCTGGTTGCGGCAGATGTTTACAGGCCTGCTGCTATTGACCAACTCACCATTCTGGGTAAAAAGGTACACGTAATGAAATTGATCTTTTCACTATTGAGTTGGAAACGTTTTCTTGCTAATAACTGTGGCTACCTTCGATTCAAATGACTGTAGAGCTACCAGTAATGCATATCTGTCTTTCCAAATTTTGAAATTAAAACTACTGTTACTTTTGAATGTTGATAGGTTGGTGTACCAGTTTACTCAGAAGGAACGGAAGCAAAACCTTCAGAGATTGCCAAGAACGGTTTGAAAGAAGCAAAGAGCAAGAAGACCGATGTAGTTATAGTGGATACTGCTGGAAGATTGCAGGTAACTCTTACTCCCTCCGTAAACTAATATAAGAGCGTTTAGAATACTACTTTAGTATTCTAAACGCTCTTATATTAGTTTACGGAGGGAGTATCATCTAATTATGTTCCTCGGTTTGCTACAATCATGGTTCTAAAAAACTGTACGTCAGTCCTGTACCAGTTTTAACCAGCTGACTTAGGGCCAGTTCTTTTGAGTGCCGCTGTGGAAATAAGCTACTCTAGAAATAAGTCACAGATAAGCTGTTGTGGAAATAAGCCCATGAAAATAAGCTATCCAGTTCTTTTCACTTCCTTTCATTTAGCTTATTTCCTCATCTGTCAGGTGAATAGTCTGTAATACCCTTGAATAGTATGGAAGGGGAACAGCGGGGGCGCACAACCAGGGCCTTGGCGACGGCTGCTCTGGCTCGGGCTCCCGGCCAGCTGCGACGCGCCTCGGTGCTCCGGAGTGGGGCGCCGTCCGCCGGAGTGGTGCCCTGGCCGGACCGACCAGGAGCTGTTGCGAGGGAGGAGCCGCGCCAGAGGACAGAGAAGCGGCGGAAGATGGGCTCCTACTCACCTTCCATGTGGCCGGAGCTAGCCGCGACGAGGAGCCCAGGGACCGGTGGCGGCGAGGAACCCTAGCCTTCGCGGCGTGCGAGAGCGAGAGGGGATCGAGCGAGGCGACGGGTTTCCTTTCTGCGGGGGGTCGGGTCGGGTGACGCGGGCTGGGACCTGGGAGGGGTATTTCCTTTGTAATTTGAGCGAACAACAGTGCCATTTTGGTATACCCCTTCAGTTTTAAGTCATAGGCTGCGGGAAGCTACTCTACCCCCAGCTTTTTTCCATCGTGAAGAAACTAGCGGTGGAAATAAGTTGAGCCAGCTTCTCAAAACGAGTTCTTTTGGGCTTCTAGCTTATTTCTGCCATAAGCTGGTAGAAGCCACAAAAGAACTGGCCCTATCGTACACAGATCTTGGGCACCAGATCATAATCATGCCAAAGTATGGAATTTTAGATATATGATGAAACTGCACTAGTTCTTACTAGTAATTTTTAAGTCTGTAAAAGGTCAAAATCTGTTTAAAATGTTTATTTTGGATTAAATGTATATGTTTGTTTTAAACTCAGTCTAGTGCTTCAACAAAAAATGTTCATTCTAGTATAGTATATTTAAACTTAAATGTAAAGATAATCTGTTATGAGACGAGTTGGTGTGAAAAATGAGATATGATACTTTTTGATAGGTACTCTATTTAGCTTTAAATGGAGGAGCTAGTGTGTCTTTCTGTTACTTCAACTGTGTTTACCAAGCACAACCGATACTAGCTAATCTTTCTATCATTAGGTAGATAAAGCTATGATGAATGAGTTGAAAGAAGTAAAGAAGGCAGTGAAGCCTACAGAAATTCTTCTTGTGGTTGATGCTATGACTGGCCAAGAAGCTGCAGGTTTGTTGTTGCTTGTTGTTCTATGAGTAGTTTAGGGCTCTAGACTCATCATTTTATACTTGGTCGGGTGTAAGTAACTTACCTAATGCACTGCTTGGCATGCAGAAAAGGAAATTTGCATTTTCAACTTTGACTATTGCAGCACATATTAATGTATACATGCCGTGTATTTGGATTTGGGGGTCCCATATTAGTCATGTTCATCTACATGTATATAAGAGCTATGTTTGGTCCAATTGTCTTCGTTCAGTTTTCCTTACAATTTATTGTGTTCTTTTCAAAGGAGCAGGAGCACGCTCCCTGTAGTAGCAGGACTTGTTATTCTGAAACTCTTCATCATCTGCTAGAGTCGCACTGTTACTTACCCTTGCTGATTTTTTTATCAGCATTGGTCGGCGCCTTCAATGTTGAAATTGGTATAACTGGTGCTATACTGACAAAACTGGATGGTGACTCCAGAGGTGGGGCAGCACTAAGTATCAAAGAGGTCTCTCAACTTGCAAAACTTTGTCCATTTGGTGTGACCATCCAGATTCATAGTTCTGTCTAAACGAACTACTGATTTCTAGTGCATAGAAGGCACTATTTGTGTCCATACATTTTGGTTTTATTTGATCTTTCTAGACTTCTCAATTCTCAATAACTGGCAAAAAGGCATTATGACACAAGAGTTGATATGCCCATAAATTCAATGAAATAATGTATGTCACGGAGGGGTTACATAAGTTTATTTTACTTATTCTCAGGATTTACCTTTTCCTCCTGTATAGGTTTTTCATCGTCAATTTTGTACAGTATAACAGAAAAGTACACGATTGCGCAAGGTTAAATAATAAATGTTCAGTGTTTACGTGTGTTATGGCTATATTAGCAAGCCTTCTGTCTTTGTTCCTTTTGTTAGCATGCATATGAAAAATATGACAATGAAGAACTCTGCAGGTGTCTGGAAAGCCCATCAAGTTCATAGGCCGAGGAGAACGTGTTGAGGATCTTGAGCCTTTCTATCCAGATCGTATGGCGCAACGTATCTTGGGAATGGGAGATGTACTTTCATTTGTTGAGCAAGCACAGCAAGTGGTAAGTATCTTTCTGTGAAATGCAATTTTCCTTGTGTCTTTCATTAAACAATAATGTCATATTTATATGGTGTAACATACTGCTGCAAGTAGATGAATCAAGAAGATGCTGAGGAATTACAGAAGAAGATTATGAGCGCAAAGTTTAACTTCAATGATTTCTTGAAGCAAACAAAAGCTATTGCGCAGATGGGTTCGTTCAGTCGTATAATTGGCATGATTCCAGGCATGAACAAGGTGCGGATATGAATTCTGTACCTAATTTATTACATTTCCTTGGAACCAGTCTTCTGAATTGACTTTTTGCCCCTTATGTTCAAGATATAAATTTTATGTTATTACTTATTAAGACCACAACTCTTGCCGCGTTTTGAGTAGGTTACTCCAGCACAAATCCGTGAAGCTGAGAAAAATGTTAAGTTTATGGAGTCAATGATCAATGTGATGACTGCTGGTATGTATAATCTACACTCAGTTCACATCATGAAGATATGGCCTTGCATGTTCTTTCCAAACACTTGCTATATTAGGGAAAGTGCTTTGTATTTTCTTACATATTATGTGTAAGCCTTTAATTGGTTGTGTGCATCGCTTGATGCAGAGGCCGGGGGTAATCCTCCTTTTTGCAAAAAATGTGTAAGCATTTAATAACAGGTTGGGATCAATTCTGATATTGATCTGTGAATTCAGTAGTTTGCCAGTAGTTCGTACTTTGTACAAAATATGAAATGATGTGAATAGACAGACTGAAGCTCATTGGCAATCAACTATTTGTTTGGTTGGTGTTCTGATGTCCACAGGTAGTATCTTAAGTTGCTGTAGTTTGAAATTATCCTGCTTTAGAAAACAAACATGGTTTTCCTTCTTTTAATATTTCATGAAATGTCTATGCGTTTCAAAAGAAAAAACTAGTCTGACGAGGGAATCATTCATGTGGCATATAACTTGGTGAGGTCAGAATTGAGGGCCGCCATCAAAATAAACATTTTGCAGTTCCATAGCTGGGACAATGCCAGTTGTGCGTGCCAAGTTCATCGACCAAAAGACGTACCAGTCCTAATTTTTTGTAGCATAATTTCGACGGAGTGTTGTCATGAACATTTGCCCAGCACTAATTATCCTGACTATGTTCAGATGAAAGGGAAAGACCAGAGTTACTTGCTGAGTCACGCGAGAGGAGGAGAAGAGTGGCCAAGGATGCTGGAAAGACAGAACAGCAGGTTCCGTTGTCATTTCATCGTCATTTGATCTAGTAGCATATAAACCACGGAACCTCATGGAGCTGAACTGAACATTTTCTTGCTATCAGGTGAGCCAACTAGTATCGCAGCTTTTCCAAATGCGCACTCGAATGCAGAAGATGATGGCTGGCATGCAAGGAAAAGATACACCCGACATGGAAAATCTCGCGGAGTCCATCAAAGCCGAAGAACAGGTCAAGGCACCACCCGGGTCAACAGACCAGGGGCATATTACATGTGTTGTTATTGTGTCTTGTATATGAGTTTTAATACTTTGCGCAACTGTGATCATTCAGGCTGCCATGGCTACTGGTAAGCGCAGGAGGAAGTACGGCAACCTGAGGCAGCGGGACCTAGACTCGATGCGCGGTTACCGCCGGTGAGACATGGCTGGCCATGGGGGTCACTGCTAGTTGAACCCAGTACGGACATATTTGAGATCTCTAGCCGCAGCTTGCAAATAGTGACAACATACGTGTATACGGCCTTGCTCTGAGTATCAGATTTATATTTGCTGTGTAAGTTCCAATGAACCGGGAGTGAGTATTTCTGTGATCTTCAAAAAATGCATGGCTTGCTTTTTTCCCCTTCAGTCTTGATGATTATCATTGAGAACAGAATAGCTAACCGGAAGGTCCATTGTTGTTACACATCTGTATTGTCTGTCGTTGCTTTATTGTGTAGCCCAAACGATTTGTAACTACTCCCTCTGTTTCTAAATATATGTCTTTCTAGAGATTCCACTATAGACTACATCTGGAGCAAAATGAGTGAATCTGTACTCTAAAAGACGTCTATAAACATTCAAATATAGTCTTTATAGTGGAATCTCTAAAAGACTTATATTTATATTTAGGAACGGATGGAATAGACAATATCTGCGCATTGTCGTGTGGTAATGGATAGAGTACAAGACATGTTCTGGTTTTTGCATACAGAAATTAATTAAACAACAATAGCATGCATGGAATTGGGCACCTGTGAGATGCTATATGAAACCTAGAGTTCTTCAAGATAATGCAAGATGAATTCGATCGGGTGGTGCATTTTGAGTACTCAGTCTTGAGCTTTGGGTGAAAACCCTAGGTCTGGCCTACCTGGTGAAGGCATTGAGCGGGGTTTGCTTAGACTTGATCTCCAGGGTCAAAATCCATGGTATGACCTTTGGGTGTAGGATCCGGCGACAATGCCACTGGTGTGTCCCTTCTTAGAGGTGTTCCTTTTGAAGAACCGCTTTTATAATCCGTGTGTTATCATGAGATAGTTGGAGCTGATGGTTGTTGATGTACATCTTTAATCGCTGTGTTTTTTTTTCTCTCCGCCTAGGCATAGTTTTGGTCTAGTATGACTTGGCTCTTTGCTGGTGAGGCTGTTTGTATGTGTGTGTGTGTGTGTGTATGCTTGTGTTGTTTGTGTGCATTCAGACTATGCAGGGGCTGGGTGTTGCTAATTATCCCTTGATGCTATATTATGAGTCAATAAAAACACCCTTTATTGTGTGGCCAACATCTTCGTGGTCGGCGGTAGAACATTTTTCTCTTCTTTCCCGAGTTGACAGAGCCTCGGCGTAGATTCCTGTGGTCTCCTTAGAGCTACGAGGTTAGAGTTTCTCGCAGCACGTGCACAACGGCGAGATATGGTGTCAGGCATTTCAAATTGATTCAAGAGTTCAATGACGACGACGTTATGGCAGTGGTAGTCATTGTGCGGTGGTCCAGATACATCGATGTAACTTTTATTGTGTTTGCCGATAGTGGTTGTTTGGTGTTCCGAGGACCTCGATGCATTTTTTTATTGTCTTCGCTGGTAGTGGTTGTTCAGTGGTTCGGGCACCTCAATGTAATTATTATTGTATTTGGAATGCTTTGTACTTTGGATGAAATTTTATAATAGGTTTGCGCCTTTTCAAGGTACATGGAAGGTCTAAAGGCTTTGTTGATTTTGAGAACTGTAAGTTGGTTTTGAGATCTTACGAGTTTCAACTCTAAAAGCTTTGTCATTGTTGTTGTCATCGTCGCCGTCGTCTGTTGTGTCTTTTCCAAAAAAGAAGTCTTGGCAGGCTTAATGTTTTCATTTCGAATATGTTTTTAAAACCTAATCATGTATTTATATTAAGACATGTAATTAATTCCCTCCACTCTCAAAATGCATGTTCCGTCCACTAAACACATTTCCCATTAACCTTAAACTCGGCATGCCAAAATGTACAGGAAATATTACACCATGCAGCAGGACCCGTACCTACATGCCAATCCACAACTCTTCCAGTGAAAAATTCCAGCTCCAGTGCACATCAACTCAAGGCCTACTGGCGCCACCCACTGCATCCAGCTCCCTCTGCCGCGGCGGCTCGCTCCGCCGTCTCCTCCGCCGTGCGGTGCCAGGAGGTGCCTGAACGATAACAATCCACGCAACTGTAAGTTTTCCAGGGAAGAAAATTGACAGGAGGAAACCTCATTCACACTGCCAGAGGTGTCGTCCTTACCTTCTCGTCAGCATTGAGCGAGTCCATGAGATCTCCCATTCCTGCAATTGCTTCTTGCCCTTGCATCATACCCATCAATTTCTTCATCTGCGCGCGCATTTGGAAGAGCTGCGCGACCAGTTGGCTCACCTGATAGTGGAAAATGGCAGTGCCTGATTAGCTCCATGTAGGGGAATGCCAAATATGCTGAATAAGTGAAACATTGTGATACGATGATAACAGTAGGACCGAACCTCTTGTTCTGTCTTATCAGACTCCTCTGCTACCCTAATCCTCCTCTCGCGTGATTCGGCCAGTAACTCGGGTTTTTCCCTTTCCTCTGCAAAGTGTAAGGGTTAAATGCAAGGACATAAGGAGCCATCACCATTACTACAATCTTCATATGTTTAGCGGTAGTTCAGGAGGAATGTACCGGCTGTCATTGCATTGATCATCGACTCTACGAATGCAAGTCTTTTCTCAGCTTCCCGGATTTGTGCAGGAGTAACCTATTTAGAACGAGAAGTGTTGTCATGCTCTGGCAATTATTTCATCAGTTTGAAGGAATGAATCAATCCCACAGGTTCATGTACCTTGTTCATGCCTGGAATCATTCCGATTACACGGCTCATGGATCCCATTTTGGCAACATTTTGTGTCTGCTTTAAAAAGTCATTGAAGTCAAATTTCGCACTCATGATCTTCTTCTGCAGTTCCATGGTATCCTCTTGGCGAACCTATTTTGCAGCATATAGAAACCATCAAAATATTGCTTCAGACAAGACCAGAAGAGCAGTCTTACAGGAAACTACTTACGACTTCTTGTGCTTTTTCAACAAATGAAAGGACATCTCCCATTCCCAAAACACGTTGTGCCATGCGGTCGGGATAGAAAAGCTCAAGGTCCTCCATTCGCTCCCCTCGCCCTACAAATTTGATGGGCTTTCCAGACACCTGCATAGAGGATTAAGTGATAGGTAGTGATGGCGTTACATATACCAGCAGAAGAAAGGGGATTTTTTTTTATCATACTTGCACCTCACATGTATTACTAAGGTTTTCGGATTGGGTGAAATATGTTTGCAAATAGGCAGTCTGGTGATAAAATATAGATATTTCTCAACATACAAGTGAAGAAGATAATATATACAGTGGAACTCTAATGCACACAGAGCAAAAGTTAGGACAATTAGTGAAAGGAGCAGGCAAATCCATTAAACCAATAAGTCTATTTCAAAAGGAATTCACAGCTCGGGCCAATATATATAGACAATGATCCGCTCCAAATATCAACTTGTAGTAAAAGCATGATGTGGGAGATCCTAAACATTTGCGTATATGATGGCGAGAAAAGTTTCTGGCAAGTATAACCTCTTTAACACTAAGTGCTGCTCCACCCCTGGAATCACCATCCAATTTAGTCAATATAGCACCGGATATACCAATTTCAATATTGAAGGTTGTGACCAATGCTGCACAAAATAAAGGAAGTAGTGTAAGTTGTTACAACTCTAATGCTGCACAAATAAAAGGAAAAAGTGTAACAACTATGAAAACATTATTTTGTGCAGCATTAGAGTTGAAAGTGCTCTTTAAAGCCAGATGCTTTGAAGGAAAGTGCACTTTAAAGCATCCAAAATTATATAGAATTAGCAGAAAACTTCCGGCTCTATGAACACATTAGGAACAACAACAGTATTATAGAATTTGTCAGATAGTCAAATTTCAGACCTGTAGCTGATTTCCTAAATGTTTATGAATGACACTGGAATAGTAACAAGAAGAAAAAGACAGATACCTGCAGCTTCCTGGCCAGTCATGGCATCAACAACAAGCAAAATCTCTGTAGGATTAACTGCCTTCTTTACTTCTTTCAATTCAACCATCATTGTTTTATCAATCTGATGTCAGAAAGATGATCAGGTACCACCAATGGTGACAGTTCTATCAGGCAGTAGTTTACGATAAGTAAACTGAAAATGTAAAGGAAATACAGAGAAGTCTGACCTGCAGTCTGCCAGCAGTATCCACTACGATCGCATCAATATTATTTCTTTTCGCCTCTTCCACGGCATTCTTGGTTATTTCTGCAGGTTTGGCCGTGGTTCCTTCCGAGTAAACTGGCACACCCACCTGTGAATGCCCTTTTTTAGCCAGGCCCAAACTGTAGTATTGCATTCAGAAAGCAAATGCAACTTGGTAGCTTTAACCTTTCAGTTTCGAAACAACCCAAACGTACATTGATTTCATAAGCAGTTAAGTGTTGCAGCTGTACACAGACATCTTACATAAAAGGTAAGTTCATCAAAGAAGTACCTGTTCACCCAGTACAGTGAGTTGATCAATGGCAGCAGGCCTGTAAACATCTGCAGCGACCAGCATACAACTCTTCCCCTGTAACCTAACTCTGGTATAAGTATCTACAGGTTATCGTGTATTGACGCCCTATTAAGATTGTCAAAAATAAAGGCCAAGGAAAGCACCAGTTTCTTCAGATAGAATGCAAGTTTTGCACAAACAGTAGTCTTCCCAACACCTTGCAGACCTGCCAGTAGGATGACCGTTGGGCCAGTTTTTGCGAACACCAAGTCTGATACCTCTCCACCCATCAGTTGAACAAGTTCATCATGCACAATCTAGCAAACCGATTAATAAGTTAGTTTGAAAAGAACTCACCATATCAATGAAGCATAAGATACTATCGTCCCATTCTCATTATAGTGAAATTCTTTAAGCGTGTTACAGCATTTTACATGCTAGTGTGTTCCTTTATCCCTCAGGAGAGGAAAGAACCTTTCAGTTGAGAAATTATGCAGTTACTTAACTGTAGATAGAAGCAAAGTCAAATATATGAAATCATTATTGCAAACGAACTCCGGTGGTTCATTTAATTCCTTAACGGCATCGCGTGACATACCTTTTCAGTTTTTTAGTTACAAAGTATCCAGCATGCGTTTACTAGTGTAGACAACATAATGCTTTGCCAGACGAACACACAAAATACCTTGACTAATTGCTGCTCTGGTCGGATTCCTCGGATAACATCTGAACCTAAAGCCTTCTCGCTCACAGACGACACGAACCGTCTGACGACCGGCAAACTAACCTGCAGAGTGCAGAGAGCAAAAGTAACAGCATTACACGAAGTGCTCATGTTCAAAGACAGAAATGAACACTGACGCAAAACTACACCTACATCTGCTTCCAGAAGTGCTCTTCTGATGTCCCGCATCGGCTCCACAATGGTTTCCTTCGTCAGCACATCTTAAATCACAAGAGCATTGCAACCATCAAATCTGTTTCTGTACACTGCAGTACGCTGGGAGAGAGCTAGTGGTCACTCACCGACGCCACGCAGCTTGTTCCACGCGGAATCGAGCCCGGTGGTGAGCTGCCCGAACGTCTCTGCCCGCACCACCAGCCCGCTCCCCCTCCGGCGCCGCCTCCAACCCTGAATTCCCAACAGAGAGAAGGTGAGCGAAACAAACAATAACGCGACCATTTACGATTCCGTTAGAAGAACCAAGAAAGCGGGGCGGACCGAGGATAGGGGACGTGAGGCCAGGCTCTGGGCAACGCGGAGGCGGGAAGTGCGGACGGGGTACTGCCGGAGGTGGGGGTCGGAGATGGTCGCCCTCGCCGGCGAGCGGCGGGCCGCGGCGGCAGGGGACGAGGAGAGCGTGAGTATAGTGGTGGCCTTCATTTCCGGGGAGCGAGGGAACCGCCGAGGAGGATAAGAGGAGAGGTGGCCATTTTGGTTTGCCCGGGTTCTGGAGGCTGCAGGTGGGCCTCAGTTTATTTTAATTTTAACAACGTTTTTCCATCTTATAAAAGAGTTATAATAGAATTTTTTAAGAAAACAACGTACTAGTGTCAAAAACGTTCTTTTATTATGGGACGGAGGGAGTAGTTTTTATTGCTCAAGAAGGTTCATAGAAACTGTTTCTCTACAAGCCAAACATGTCTACCAATATCTAATCTAAATAAAGATAATAAAGAGAACTTAGCTGGAGGCGGACAAATGGCTCTAGGCGACGCCGCACCCTAATATTTGTGTCATTGAGTTCCTGCGATGGCATGGCTGCATTAAAGGCACAATGAATTTACTAGTTACAGATGCATATCAAATACTCGATGATACACTGTGACTCCTGTCCTCTGCATGTATAGTCAATATTCTCAATAAATGTCACCTGCGTTTGCATGTAAAAAAGTGCGGGTGCCAGTTATAAATATAGCAATTTATACCACATTGTTGTTAGATGGAGATGAATAATTTATGTTAGATAATTTTTTTTTAAAAGTAAAACCCGTTAAGTGAGAAGCTGGTGCTTACACAAACACGAGTTAAACTCCTTTGAGCGGATTTGTCTCCCAGATAAACCAAACACGGTAAGTTCTCAACCCTGTTATCTATTAAGGCATATCGATCCAGGTATTGTTCTTTTTTTAGATGACTCTGATCTTTTATGAGGTGTATAGGGCATCCAGTGTTAGTTTATTAGTGACAGAACTATGTAGTACTAAACTGCTAATGAATGATTGTGGCCTGAGTTTAGTGCGTCGAGGAAGAAATGTTACCGCGTGAGTAGTAAATGAAGTGTACGACCGGATGTTTGCAGTTAGAGCACGTACATGTGATAGATGTATGGTGGGACCAGAGTTAGAGCACATACATGTAGATGCATTATGGGACCAGAGTTAGACCACGTACATGAGATAGATGTATGGTGGGACCAGAGTTAGAGCACGTACATGTAGATGCATGATGGGACCAGAGTTAGAGCACGGACATGTGAGGCGTTTTGGCTCCCAGGATTATCTGCACCTGCGCTGAGTAAAAAAATCAAAACAAATACTAGCAAAATTCAAAAAATTCCAATTTTTTGGGGATGGTAGATAATTTGCTGTGTGATGTCCGCCCAAAATTTCAATTCATTTGGACATCTGAGTAGTTCTCGGCAAAAAAGACAAATTTGAGGTCTGTTAAATAGTGTACTATTCATATACTGTCTTGACCCAATTTGTCTTTTTTGCTGAGAGCTACTCAAATGACCAAATGCTCTAAAATTTAGAGCGTACCTCACACATCAAACTATCTACCTTCCATAAAAATTTTGGATTTTTTTTTGAATTTTTATGAATCGTTTCTTGACCGAGTGCAGATGAGCTCAGACTCAGAATTGGATTATGGTGAATCCGGTGATAAGACTGGCAAAGCTTCTTTGCTCTAGGTAGAGGCGGCCATGCTTTTCATTTTCTTTGATCTTTTCGTGAGGGCCTCCGCTTTCCTCGAGGGAATACGACTAGCACTCATCTCTAACATTGAGGCGGTCCTATCATCTCTATATCCTCCCGACATTTCCTTCTCTAGGTAGGGAAGCCAGGGATTTGTGGAATTTCCGTTTTTGAATTGCGTTGTGGGAAATCTACCAAAGCTAGGCAGATAGATAGACTCCTTTCCCGGTGCTAAGGGAGAGCAAGAAACTAAATCAAATGATTGTTTTTTTCACCAGCGCCCTATTTTACTCAGGTGATCTAATTAATGGGCAAGCCCCACTCAAAGCAATTCAGTCACAGAGCCCTTTCTTCTAAATGAGGATTCAATAGCACCGGTGACGAAAGCAAAGGATTCCGGATAAACACCATTTTCGTCCCCGCAAACAGATGCGACCACAACTCTGTTTCCTTGTCAAGATACTAGACCTTCAACATTTGAAAGTGCAACTAATTCCTGGGTGCTTTTGGTAATTCTTAACAACATATAGCTCATTGAACTAATATTCTCTCAAGATAATCATTCTAGAAAGTTTAATGATTGGCATGGATGTACTAAGATATGTGGACCCCTCAAAATGCTAAAGACACATATTGACAAAAGCTCAAGACTCTACATTTTCATTTTAGTGATCCAAGATCACATTGAGAACATAGGAAAAGCCAATACTATTAAAAAGGGATGAGGTGTTGCTTAATGGCTTGCTTGCTCAAAATGCTTAGTGATATGCTCCAAAGCCCTCAACCACTTTCTCATTTCCACATATTTCCTAAACCTAAAGTCAAACTCGGCCTCACCGATTTGATATATCCGGCGCCACCGAGTTCACTTGACATAGCCATAGCCAGAAACCCTAATCAGTTCGGTCTTACCGATGGGGATCTCGGTCTCACTGAGATGGGATTGCAAACTCTCTGTTTCCCTTTGTAACGTTTCAGTCTAACCGAGATGAGCGATCGGTCCCACCGAGTTGGCAATGCAAACTCTCTGTTTCCTTTGCGTAACGTTTTGGTCCCACCGAAATGAGTGATCGGTCCCATCGAGTTTGCCTGACCAACTCTCTGTTTGCTTATTACTGAAATTGGTCTCACCAAGTTGAAGTAATCGGTCAAACCGAGATCAAGTTTTGCCCTAACCCTAGCGCATCGGTCTCACCGAGTTGGTATTGTCGGTCCGTGATAGCTTGGCGCAACAGGGATGATATACTACTCATATCAATAAGGAATTCCTTCTTTTCTGGAAGCCCATTCGGACAAAACTCCAAAGTTAAGCGTGCTCAGCTTGGAGTAATTTTAGGATGGGTGACCGACCGGGAAGTTGCTCCCTGGTGCGCACGAGTGAGGACAAAGTATGCAGAAAAGACTAGTATTGATCTATGGGGCCAGTCTAGATCCCGCCAGGAGTAACGACCATCGGCGGGCGTGTCCGGAGCGTTATAAGTTGGTATCAGAGCCGACTCTCGCGGTTACACGGATGTTTGCGGATAGGTATGTGGTCATGTTGTGCATGACGTTTGTGACCTGTCGTGGCACATGGCATGGCACATGTGCCGGACTGGATGCACAAACGTATGTGCCAAGAGGGAACGTTCCTGTGGCCCGACAAGGATGTTAGTTCCTCTAAGTGGGGGTGTATGTGATAGCCTGGCTTAATAGGGATGATAGACTACTCATATCAATAAGGAATTCCTTCTTTTCGAGAAGCCCATTCAGACAGTGTTGGGGAACGTAGCAATCATTCAAAAAAATTCCTACGGGTCACCAAGATCAATCTAGGAGATACTAGAAACGATAGAGAGGGAGTGCATCTTCATACCCTTGAGGTCGCTAAGCGGAAGCGTTACAAGAACGCGGTTGGTGGAGTCGTACACATAGCAATTTAGATCGCGGGCGATTCCGATCTAAGCGCCGAACAACGGCGCCTTCGCGTTCAACACACGTGCAGCCCGGTGACGTCTCCCGCGCCTTGATCCAGAAAGGAGGAGGGAGAGGTTGGGGAAGACAACTCCAGCAGCAATACGACGACGTGGTGGTGGTGGAGCAGCGTGGTTCTCCAGCAGGGCTTCGCTAAGCACTACGAGAGACGAGGAGGTGGAGAGGTAGGGCTGCGCCGAGAGAGAGAGAAACTTTCGTGTATGGCAGCCCCAAAACCCCCACTATATATAGGAGGAGGGGAGGGGGTTGCGCCCCCTCTAGGGTTCCCACCCTAAGGGGGCGGTAGCCCTAGATGGGATGGAGGGGGCGGCCAAGAGGGGGAGAGAGGGGGCGGGCCCTAGCACTACAAAAAAAATACACTTCCGTGATTATACGTGTTTGTCACAGTAGGTCGCTTTTTTTTGTCATGCATGTACATCCATGAAAAATTTATGATAGAATCAAGATAGTCATACCTGTGCTGTCGTAGAAGTGTTCCATGACATTACCAAAATTATCATCACGGAAGTGTCCACTTCCATGACGATAAATCGTGCGTCACAGAAGTGCTTTTGTCAAGGGTGACCGACATGTGGCATCCACCATAACGGAACGCCGTTAAGCTATCGGGTCGGGTTTTGGATCCGATAACCCATTAACAGCCCCGACCAATGGGAAATTTCACGTGTAAAATTCTTATTGGCCGGACGAAACACGTGTCAGCTCGTCAGTGGGTCAGATAGGCGCCTATGATACGTCGACACGTGGCACGGCCCAACAGAGGCCCATTCCTGTGTAAAGGCCGGCCCGTTTGACTTGGTCAAAAGCTGGCGGGCCGGCCCATGGAAAGCCTGTTAATGGCCTGTTCGAATATAGCCCATTTACAGCCCGCTAACCCAAGGCCCGTTACGCCCTATCCGTATTAGGCCCAGTAGCGTCATTTGGGTCATCCAATATGATTCCAGCCCCCCATGTATGGCCCATGACGTCTTTCGGCCCATATGAGGCCCTATGTAACTCTTGGCCTACTAACGGCCCGTGGTGAAACTAGCCCGTAATGAACAGTGTATCACTTTACACCCATTAACAGCCCGTGGTGAAACTGGCCCGTGATGAACAGTGTATCACTTTATACCCATTAACGACCCGTTATTCCGTTGGGCCATTTCCAGCCCATGTTATCTTTCGGCCTTCTCAGAGCCCATTTATTCTTGGGCTCATTTCCAGCATTCGTTTACTTACAGCCCGTTACTGTCATTTTCTGCTTGTGGGCCAAATTCAACCCGTGGTTACAGTCGGCCCGTTTGTGGTCCGTTAATACGTTGGGTCGTTTTCATAGCGTCATCAAATACGGCCTATTAACCATGGCCCGTTATGGTCGGCCCATGAACGGACGATTCCAACTCTAGCCAGTTTACGGTCATAATGCGGCCTGTTATTGGCCCATGTTTGGCCATCGATCATACTGCCCGTATAAGGCCCATTGATGATACGGCCCGTAGAAGGCCCATTATTTCTACGGCCCGTAGAAGGCTCACTGTTTCTACGGCCCGTAGAAGGCTCACTGTTTCTACGGCCCGTAGGAGGCCCAACTACAATAAATATTAGCCCATGGTTATTGTGGCCTAGTTTTAAAAAATAGGTTAATGCAGCCACTAGCAAACCGCGGAAAAAGAACTGCAATGACTAGAAGCAAACAAATAAACAAAACAACAAGGAAATAAATAAGCAAGCAACTTACGCTAGGCTATCACGGCTATCACACATATTACATCCACTGGGCATCAAAGTTTGCCACCAGTGCAAATAAACGCGCCGACAAAAGAATATACAAAACTGAGAGCACTTCAGAAGGCACTAGGCCTAGCCAGGTCGCCCCCCCAAACAGCTGAAGAAGCTGAGTAGACCTCAGTTGTGTCAACGATAGATGCATCAACACTAGATTTAAGGAATGATGGTGCACACGGTAGTCCTATGACATCTTCATTGCATCTTTGACTTCAAGTCGGAGCTGAGCTGAAGCAAGCCTTTCCGCTTTAAGTTGAGACTGAAGAAGTCAAACTGATTGAGGCAGCGACTGCACAGAGGTTGTCTCACACCTGCTGGTGAGTAGCTTCAACTCACTGTCTTCATCAAGACAGGACCTTGGGGTCATCTTGCTGTCCTCAAAATGGTTTGGCTCACTATCTTCCCTAAAGTTCTGCCTGGCGTAAGAGATACGAGTATGAAAGAGAAACAAGAAGACACGTAACAGGTTTCACAATTATATAAGCAAATAAATGGATCTGTTCTGCATAAGTAACATGTTTTTACAACTACAATTTAAAACTGGTAGTTGTTGCAAACATCCAATCAGATGTAAACAGCAAAGCAAATAGCAGTGGAGGAAATGATGCCTATCCTAATCTATACTAGAACAATGTTTGAAGGCTTGAGAAGGATGAACTTATATTACATGTTAACACGGGCTGGACAAAGCCCTTCTCCATGTTGATGGAAGGATAATTCAATAAATTCCGCAAAGAAAATTCTTTATAAGCGTTGCCATTATTCTACATTTTGCAAAGAGTAAATATAGATCAAATAATATTGGAAGAAACAGAGGATAATGAAGCTCAGGTGCAGACTGATGATACATAATCAAATAGCAATTAATTAAGTACAACGTCACAAGGCAAAAGGGAGAGAGGTACTGACAAGAGCAATGTAGAGCCCATTATTGTTTTGAGATCGTATGATCCTTTGAGCAAGGAGATTCATCTGAAATTAGTTTTCATACAAGAGAGAAGGAAAGGCACAAGCAGAAATTTAGGAGTTTAAATTTTGAATTGATATCATAGACAGTACCTGACGCTGGGCTCCCAGCAGTTCTAATAGGGGTTTGGCCACTGGAGTAGGGGTAAAGTGTGGTACAGTTGGGCCTGTGTTTTCTGTGGCTGCTGATCTATCTGATTTAACAGGTATCACTACCTTTTCCAAATACCTTGTTTGTACTCCTTGACAACCTGCACTCACCCTCTTCCTTTTGGACACCTATTACGAAAGAACAACATCTGACTGGAAAAACATAGTGTGACAACACATGGAATAGGTACAGAAAATGGATAGGTATGGCATATACTCATATATGATGCTTAAACTAAGCAGATGGTGTAACAAAGTAGAAGTAATGCAAGAGGTCAGATGCAAAATATGTGCGACCAATACAACTTTGCAAAGTTAGAGCAAGCACCTTGATGGGTGAATAAGATAGGCCATCCTCCACCATGCCAAGTTTGATAGCCAGTGGATCGTTCCGCAATATTCCTCTCGTGCGCCCATTCTCATATTCATTTTGATAATGTTCAATATCTGACATGCATGAAAACATAAAAACAAGTGAGATTTTATTTGTAATGCAGAAGTGATTCTAATCCAATACTGCCTCCCTGTAAAACCCTTTGTGCTATCTCTGCAATTCTTTTAAAAGATGCCATGCATGCTGTAATTTGTTGTGTGCATTATAATGTGGCCTACTACTCAAAATATGAGAGCTCCAGAAGTGATGACACTTCGTAGATGATAGCTTCAACATATAGTAAAGAAGAACAAGTCGACCTGACCTGACAGATTCAAAATATACTAAGGGAGAACAACTCGACCTGACCAGTCGACCGCAAGAGAAGAGTATCATCTTAAAGAAGAGCAGAAAAGCAAGCAGATTGAAGATATTACAAGTCTTTTAATACAATGTCGGTTGGCCACCCATGATGAACCAGAGCGCACAGAGAAATACTATTCTTTCCGGTCTCTCCATATGTGGCTCACATGCATTTCGAAACTAAAGTAGGAACATTTAGCTAACCAATTAAACATCTCTCAGTTTTACTAATATCAGCAATAATATCAGATATGAATTTGTACAACTAAGATTGTTTAGCTCGATGGGTGGAGCAGTGCTATTACGACACGAACCACGTAGGTTGATTGTGGTCATCATAAAATGGGGAAAATATAAGCATGATGAGTACAGTGTTGACCGTGGCAGTGGGATGGCAGATCTGAAGCTGCAAACCGCGCAAAGGGTAGTTAGCAACCGATGTTTGCTTTGAAATAACAACTAAGATTTGGTATGGACAAGAAAGTACGGTCAACAAATGACAAAGAAATGCAATTATGCTGTCTCTCTATATGTCGCGACATGCATTTGGAAACTCAAGTGGGACCTTTAGCTAACCAATTAAATGTGTCGGTTAACTAATATCAGTATCATATCACAATCATATTTGAACAACTAAGCTTTCGAATTCTGAGTGTTGTGTTGTTTAGCTTTAAGGGTGGAGTAATGCTAGTACGACAGAAAGCACCTACGCAGATCATAGTAGAGTATATAAAAGGGGAAAACCCTAAGCATCAAGAGAAAATTCAGGAAAGTGGAACTAGCTGGACCAGTGGGTGGCGCACATGCTTTTCAAAACGAATATAGGAACATTAGGTGATCAATTAAACGTTCTCTATTTTAGTGATATTAGCATCATATCAGATTCGTATTTCAACACGTAAGCTTTGGGTTGAGGTCTTGAGGAGCAGCGCTAGCACGACATGAAGCACCTATGATGATGGTAGTGAATATGAAGGGGGGAAACCATAAGCTTTACGAGTATAGTGCCCGTGCCATGGCGGATCTGAAGGTGCAAACCGGACAAAGCTACTTCGCAACCAATGTTTGCTTTCAACTAGCCACTAGATTTGGTACGGACAAGGAAAGTACAGTAAACAAATTACGATCTATTTTCCGAGTGAGACCAATAACTTAACCACATATGGAAGAGTACCAACTCTCTTGCGACGCCGTGTAGGCCTATGCTGATACGTTGAGGGTGCTGCGGGTGCGATGGCTGTCGGCGGCGGGGAAGAAGACTTTAGACGGCAGACGGCCGGGTCGGGGGATATATCCTGTTGCCGTGGACGAGGTGGTCGTAGGAGCGGCAATGGCAAGGTGGACGACATCG
Organism: Triticum aestivum; assembly: GCF_018294505.1. NCBI lineage: Eukaryota > Viridiplantae > Streptophyta > Magnoliopsida > Poales > Poaceae > Triticum > Triticum aestivum. Next base: position 480,527,883 of record NC_057803.1, read on the forward strand.
CTGATGAAGCGAGATGAGGCGATGAAAGGATCCTGGTCCAGCGCCGTGGATGAGAGACGTCCATCTCTTGCAGTGGACGACGGGGTAGGGGTAGCGGCTCCAGCAAGGTGGAGGATGGGGTGGCAGACGGAGGAGGCTGGCCGCAGTGCAGAGGTTGTCGTGCCGCCGACGGTGTATGAATGGGGAAATGGAGGGGAGGGGGGTTCTCAAACTTTGGGACGCGCTTCTCTGAAATGGGGGAAAGTTACGAACTTATCCACCGTTTAAAATTTCGGACATCGCGTCGGTTGGGGATAGGACGATAATCTCGCATCTCCCAAATATTTGCCGGTAACTATTTCGGGCGAGGAGAGGGTGTTTTGCCGCACACGGTTGGCTCCCACGGTGTATGAACGGGGCTGACAGGTAGGGCGGTTGTGTTACATCTGATGGAAGTTACACATCTGCCCCTATTTAAAATATAAGCCTACATCGATTTCAGACGAGGAGAGTTTTTTTTGCCGTCCACCGTGTATGAATGGGGAAATGGAGGAAGAGACACATGTCTTTCGGACAAGCTTGAATCAAATGTGTTTTGCCGCCCACGTTTGGCGCCCACCGTGTCTGAATGGGCTCAGAGGCCGTCGTGTCACGTCTGATTGAAGTTACTAGTCTACCCCTATCGACAGCAGTGTAAATCCTGTCGATAAGGATGTCAAGTGTCAGGGGTAGATAGTAATTTCCATCTCGCAAACAGTTGCTTCGGGCAGCCCACAAATTATAGTGGGTGTTTAGCCGCTTCGTTCAAAACTTGGGAGAATTAGCATTCACGTTTGCCCTGGGACCTGGCAAACTAAATTCAAATCCAATTTGTATTCGATTACGAATATCCACAGATAATTATACGTTTTGTTATTTATTTCTTCAAAACCACAACAAAGATTTATTCCACCTTTATATATGATTATGATTTAGAAATGCCGTGATCTTCGAATTCAGTAGGTTGGATACACTCCGAGTCAAACAGTTATTTCATCCAATACAATATGCTCACACGAAAAATAGTTCACCTTTTGTCAATCATACAAGTACTGAGGATTACCTCGCCTAAAAAATTTGGATCATTACAACACATGGACAACATAGGGGGTCTTGCAACATAATCCATTCAGAGACATGACACAACATGCAAGTACAATAATCTAATGAAAATTTCAACTGGTATCTAAAGAAGAACCAGGATTATCTTGGGCTTCAGATAGAAGAAACAGCAGGACCTCCTCCGTCTTCAAATGCAACGTTCTTACTTCCTCCAATTCTTGGGTTGCTTGCATAATGCGTGCCGCTAATTCCGTAATTTCCAGCCTCAAGATAAAGATTACCTCATTCATGGCAGCCACACCATCTCTTTCTGCCCCTAGTAGAGCCTCAGGCACTATAATATCTGTGCTCAGACTGCTCTCTGGCGGTGTTGCCTCCGAACTGCTACCATCTGGTAACATGGATGGCGCACTGCTTCCACAAATAGATTCTGGGGTTGTACATTGTGTCCTAGTATGAACGGCATCCTGAAAGGTTTCCGCTGGACATCAGTAAGAGATAGTTATCGTATGATCCAGGTAGTAAGCTTACATGGTAAACGACGAACGAATTATTGCCGAGCATGGCAAACTATATTTAAATGGTTCGAAGCAGCATCAGCCAAAAAGAAATTAAAACGGTAAGATGAAACTAGGGATGTAAGTGGCAAATAAATGAAATCCGCCAGTCCCATCTAGTTAGTTTTTTCTACCTCCCTAGTTCATTTTCCTCAAAAAAACAAAAACTCTTTTGAACTATCATACCACTAGTGGACTTTAATCGGGATCAAACCGGTCCCAGTTGACATCCCTAGTTGAAAGGGAGTGTACATCCGCTATATTTAAGTTGCCAAGGCATCTAAGTAGTTGAAATAATCTAAGAAAGCACTTAATAGTGTGGCCTCATATAAACTACGAAGACAGTCTTGTGATGAAGTTGAAAGGAAAAGTTAAGGACTCAAATGAAACAGGCATGCATTTCTTTACGATAGTACAACAGGCACTACTAACATATTGGCCAACTCAGGTATAGCGTAACAACAAATAAGCATTCGAATCAAGCAATACAACAAAGCAGACAACTGAACTGTTTGTAATTCGGTAGGATTACACGTTGAGGGCACAAGCCAAGAAAGCAGCCCACTCGCATTACATTTCACATGTACTAAAACACACTGGCTTACCATATGTTGCTGTGAAGCCTAGCTGCTGTTGCAATGTTCTTTGAAGATATCGTCAGCATCCCGTGGTTGCAAATCTAGTTGTTGTAGTTTATTCTGCACCATCTATTTAGGTAAAATTAATTTTAATTGCATGCACTGGTTCGAATTGATCGTCAATGGTTCATCTGAACTAATGAAAGAAGGGTGTGTGCATACACGACAGTACTCCCTCCGATTCTTTTTACTTTGCGTATAACTTTTTCTCAATTTTCTCGTATTAGTCTGCGCGTTGCCGATTCCTAGCGCTGGTTTCCTTTTGTGCCCCGCCCCATACGCCTATGCCCTAATTAATTGGCAAATTAGTCCAGAAAAATTAAACCAGTACCCTCCTTGGTATGCGGGTCAAGAGTTATGTGTAGAGTAAATAGAATCGGAGGGAGTATATCTGCTTCCCTATATTTTTATACTTGTTCGAGGTGCCGGCCCCAAAAGAACAAATATTTTGCTTGATGGGGTTAGCAACTCCATAATTAATAGAAGCATCAAATTAGTCATGCAACTTGGGAAGATCAAGAACACACAAACAAGTAATGAACAGAGGCTCGGAGCAGTGATGTAATAGCTAGCATCAGAAAATGTAGGGTAAAACAAACAAAAAGCAGTGGAACCACATGCTAGTTTGCTGATGTGTAATTAAGCATAGAGAACATTAAGCAATCTGATGGAACCAACAGGTGGCATCAGAACAAAACTAAAGCATATTAACTATATGTGCGCTGGTATGTAATTTAGCACATGTAACATGTTCACTGCCAGAAGTATGGCCCTACAGGTGCAAGCAGAATAACGCGTCTCATGAAAAACTAAATGATGCCCTGAAGAAATTCAAAGGTGCGCTGCTTATGCTAGAAAAGTGAACGTAGGCGCCGGCCGTTGGATAATAGTACCCGATTCTCGGCGGCGTATGGGTATCGTTGTCATACTTAATAGCTAAGGATCGTCGATGGTGCTCGTGTTGCGGTTGAGTTTGGGCCGGCCGTCGCCGTCGCTAAAGCGGCTCCGGTGCTACGGTTGCGACGCCTGTCGACATACAAGAAATCTCATCTGTGGTAAGTGAACAGTTGCACGATAAAGAGAAAAACCGAAAGGAGTACAAATCGAAATAACATGATGAGGCTGCGGCATCGGTAAAGCAGGGCCGGTGGAGTTGAATATGGCGTCCGTGGAGCGGGTCCAGTGCAGTGGACGAAGGCTTCGGCAGGCGCATTGTACAGTGCTTTCGGTGAGATGAATCTGTTGCGGCGGACGAGGGCTTGTATGAAGGGCCAGCGAAGGGGCGGACGAGTGAGTTAGTGAAGGGCCTATGCTGTGGTGGACGAGGGCGCCGGTTAAGCAGATCCGGTGTGGTGGACCATGATGGCGGTCAAGGAGATCTCGAGCGGTGGACAAGCCAGTCGCTGAAGCGGCTCCTGTGAAGTGGTGAGTTGGCAGTTGGGGGTTCCAAGGTGCGGAAGGTAGATCCGGCGGGGTGTGAGGCCCACCGCTGCGGCGGAGGACTAGATTCGGCGGCTTCCATGGTTGGGGGGGGGGGTCGGGGAGGGGAAGGGGAGGGGCTCTGGGGAAGAATGTTGGGGGCAAAGAGGGGAAAACAATGGAGTTACCAAAGAAGCCATTTTCCGTTCATGTGGCAGGGGTAAAACAGGAATATCGCAGGGCTAAACTTTCGGGCGCGTGATATTTCGATGTGAGCAGGAAGTTTGAAAGCTTTTGGCGCCTAAAATTATAAGTATTCTGCTCTCGTATGGCCGACTATGATATCATGGCCGACAATTTGTTTGTTTTGCACGCAAAAAAATGTGCAAGTTTTGAAAATCAATGTCTCCAACTCGAAACTTAGATTGTCCATTCAATTCAAATATGGATCATTGAGCTACTACAAGCAAATACCATCATACGGTCCAATTCAAATGAAATTCCAAATGTGTTTATCCTAAATATGATGACAAAAGCAAAAATGTGTATGTGTATGAATAAAGTGGATGATTATAAAGTTCGAACATGCCCGTATGTGTATATCTCTAGGTTTGATATATGAATTTGAAATCACAAAATCCCGGCTTAAAAAATGTACCTCCGTTTAAATGAATTACAAAAGCTAATGATGGAGTCGAATTCCAAAATTCCAATCTTAGGTTTGTAATTCTGGTACATCAAGGTATATCACGCATGTTCAAAAGTATCGTTATCTAATAGTACAAACTGTGAAACAAATTGACCAACCATGAGTGCACAATATCTCAATTACGCTAAAGTCCCTCAAATATAGACACCTCACTCTTTATCTGAGGTCACCCCCCACCACAGACACACACACACACACATACACACACACACACACAGAGAGAGAGAGAGAGAGAGAGAGAGAGGTCATTCTCTCCCCCAAACACCAACACACGAGCACATTAACACCCCTCTCTCTTGTAAAGTCCGGACCCCAACATAGGTCTCTATCACTTTGTCTCTCGGGCATGCACACATCTCTTCCCTCACTCTCTAGGTCTCCCGCTATCTCTCTTACCCAAGCACACGCACTATGTAGAGTGTATATTTCCCATACACACAAAACGTCACCCCAAACGTCTATCTCCCTAGTTATGTGGTTCTCGCGCACTCACCTCACACACCACCCCCACTGCAAACAAGCACACTTTGTCTCCTTGTGCACCACTCTCCTCTTTCTATCTCTCCCACATGCGGACTCGCCCCAGCTCTTTCCCCGTATACATATATGTCGTGACTCTTTGCATAGCTCCCTAATGTATAATCGTTCTCGATTTCGCACATTGTTCTCTATACCATCTATTCTAGATCTCTCATGAAGTCCCTATCACACACACACGATTACTTGCTTCCCTTGCGTCTCCGTTCATAGGCCAACTTCAGACAACATCAACATTGTCTCCCTATCTATACGCCATTTATGGACACAAATGACCCCTCTCGCCCCCTCTCTTCCTCTCACTCTTTCTCTCCGTCGCTAGCTCTCTCTTTCTCTCGCTCTCACACCCCTCTCCCACACACACACTCGATGTCTCTTCCAAATAGTCTGCTCCCCCCGCCCGCACCCGTGCTATCTTGCTACTACACATGTCACACCACCCCTTCCCTTATACTAGGTTTACATCATCAGTCGTCTCTCTACTCCACATACACTCTCTGCCTCTCACACACAAACGCGTGCACAAACACACACAGACACGCACAAACACCCATTTACCTGGATCCTCATCTCTCCTCATGTCCGCATGTGTATCTCACACACTCACTCTCTAATTATGTATATGTGTCTCCACGTTACACAACACAAATCCCCATGTACATGTCTCTCTCTATCCTCCACACACATAGACACAAAGAATCTGTTATCATTGCCTCAATCTCTAACATATCACACACGCACTCTCTCTCTCTCTCTCCCTCTCTCGCAAACACGCTCAACAAGGGTTTCCCCGTGAATAACTTACCGTCTATTCATGAACAGTCGTGGCAGTACGGCGAACACGAGACGTGAAAAAGAATAAATCTACACGTGCTTAGACCACCTAGTATGACTACTAGGACTAGAGAAAGCCAAAAAGCACGCCGCCGTCACCCCCTCCTTGTCGGCGACGGGAAAATCTTCGTTTTACATAGTCGAGAAGTCATTGTGCTAAGGCCCCACATGTCGAGGCGTTGAATAGAATGTAGATGCTAGTTTAGGGAAGCAAGTATCGATAATACGTTTGTATCTCCATACTTATATTTCTTCTCTTATAAAAAAACCGAGTTGGTGATGATGGTACGTGTGCCATCTTGCAATATAGACCGTCCGATCTATATCTGACAGATGGAAATTAAACTAAAAGATACCCGCACCCCTCTCCACATTTGCAGACAAGGCCTTCCCTCGTTCATCCTTATCTCCAACAAACCTCATTGTTGAGCAATTAATAAAGGAAGCCTCTGGAACAAACTGGCCTGGTAGCCGCTGCCGACGTCGTCAATCCCCATGCCTCCGCTCAGTCCGACCACCAACCACCACCACACCCCACTCCTCTTCACCTTATCTCATATTTCTCAAGATATCATTAGTTTTTACACATGGGATTACTCCCGCAAGGGTCAATCACAACAAGTGTTTTATAAAAAAAATGCATCTTGATGTTCCGTCAATGCACAGATCTTGCTAGTACTCCTACACAAGACTAAGTTGGTGATGCTGGTGTGTCTGCCATCCGTCGTTTCTGACCATTAGATCTACATCTAACGATTGTGAGGTAAGTTGTTGCCTTTTCTCACCAACAACCCACTTGTCTACCAATTTGCAGAAAAACCCATAATTAGTATCTTAAAACCAACCACATCCCTCCCTGACCTCACCAAAACATCCCAAGGAATATATTCTAATTGAAACATAATATATCTCTAGTGACATATGTATATCAAAATTAGACTGTTTTGTACCAAGTTTGTGAATAAGTATTATTCTAATTGTGATTCATTGCAACAGACATGAACATTGCTAGTATTTCCAACCATGCATTTCTTTTCCTAGTATTCCATAGTTTCGAGTTTTCCATCAAGATATTAGTCACTCATGGTTGATATTTACTTTCAATCATGTACACATATGCACTATGTAACTAGCCTTGCTTATTGGCTTCCAAAGCTTAAGTTTCACTCCTACTTACAATATGTAGAGTATTTAACAAAAAACTACCACTTTCAACCAGCCCTAGGAGGAATCTATTGTACAAAAAATAGCAAAAACATACCCAAAGTTTCTTAATCCACGCCAAAAACTACCTAGTACTCCTACCGACTAGGTTCGTTTTAACCCATTTATGACAGGGTTGGCCCACATGTCCGTGCTCGAGGAAGCTTAAATCAACACATTTTGTTTGACTGTTGACACGAAGGACCCACATCTGACCTTCTATCCTGTTATTCCCCTCAAATCATTATTTTTCCTGAACAATACTTCAAACAGTACTGATGCGTGTTCGTCGGTGGCGCCGGTGATGAGCGAGTTGGCCGCCGCTCCGCCGGATGGGCCGGACGCCGCGCTGGCCTCCGCATGGGTTGGCAGGCTGGCCCGAGCGTGACTCACGAGCGAGCAAGCCGCCGCGCTGGCCTTCGCTCGAGCCAGATGGCTGGCCTTAGCGCGGCGCGCGCGAGCAAGCCGCCGCGTTGCCGTGCCAATCTAGCTAGCAAACCTTGCAGACAAGCAGCTGGACGGAGCTATCTTGGCTAGCTAGCGGCCGCGAGCGCTGGACGGAGCTGGCATCCGGGCTGCCGCAACATGGGCTTCGCACCGCCGGCGGTTTTGACCTCGCCTTCTGCCGGCGGCGGTAGCTGCGTCCCATGGTCGAGGATGACTAGGTGGACGGGCCGGAGGTAGGAGGTCACTTGAGGATTTTTGTTGGTTAGAGGAGTACAATGGTTGATAAGGTAGTCTTATCTTAAGTCTGCCACGTATGCAAGTGGTAGTAGTTTCTTGGTATTTTAGTGGTTTCTTGCATTATTAGAGCAAGTACAATAGAACTGAGTCAGCGGGCTATAAGAAATAAACTACTAATACATGTTGGCTATAAGATGGGTTATAGATGACATGGCACTGGCTTATAGCCAGCAACTAGCTATACTATTAACCATGCTCTTAGGGGTTTCTTGTAAGGAACAATGTATGTACTACTAGCGACAAAAGGCGATTCTAGGTTGCGTTGTACTCCAACGAGTACTACTAGTGGTCGCGGGAGTGTATACCTCGTTTTGTGGGTTCGATCCTGGCCGAATGCACGGCGGCCTTTTTTTTAAATAGTATACTATCTAGATACATCGCAGAAATGGATGTATCTAGAACTAAAATACATCTAGATACATCCATACCTGCGACAAGTAATTCAGAACGGAGGGAGTACTACACTTTGCTGCGAGCCAATATTTTACATGGGTAGTTTGAGTTTTGAAGTCAAACGGACGTGCGGCCCCACAATCTGGGTGCACTGGAGTCTGGACAGCCTAGCCACGTGAACGGGTTTTCCTTCCCAGCATCCCGTGGCTCACGTGCTCGCCCTAGCCGCACCTTGCTTGCAGCTTCCAGCTAGTATCATATTTAAACTAGCGCCTCCCAATTAAGCCCGAGGAGCCGGAAAAGCCTGGCGGGGCATTGGGAATTGTGCAATATGGCTCTGTACATAAAGTGCTCTACTACTACTCTGTAGCTTGTGGCGTTGCATGCATGGACTTCACTCCATTATCGTCTCTACTATAAAAGAAATTCCTCTTGACGTGTTTTTTTAAACGGAGGCAAAAGCTTTGCTTCATCTCATTCATAAAGAAGGAACTACTAACAAAGTTCGACGAGATCCATTACACCTCCACAAATGGAAGCGAAAAGCCTAGTCTCGTTGTATCAAATAACTCAAATGTTCTGCCCCCGCAGTAACCATCGCTGATAAACAAGCTGCTAGTGTGTGCGTCAGAGGAGCGGCTGAGTAGGCCAGCTACGTGAGAGGAGCGGCTGAATAGAGCACCGAGAGTACCCACTAGGCCACTACGCAGGTGTACTTCCCCTGCATTGATAGTACAACGATGGTTCTAGAGAATAGTTGTACCCTCCACTTCCAACTATAGCTCCTTGGCCCTGAGATTCAAGAGTTCAAAACTGGTGCACTATACAAGACTAGACTAGAAGTACAGTACTCCCTCCTTTCCGGTTTATAGGGCTCATCTCAAAATTTTAGTTTTTCCATTTTATAAGGCTCAATTTGGTTGTTTCCCATCACATGTTCAGATTCCAAAGTGCATTAAATCATTGCATGCAAGTATTAAGAGAAAATTGACCAATGAATGTAATTTATGCATGCATGCATTGCAATTAATGCATTGGTAAACATACTTTTTTGAGGAAAACAAGAGCATTAATTGGGTGCTTTTTTGAGGAGTAGTTGAGAAAAGTAGTACTAGTACTGCTACAGTACGAGTACATACTCCTCCGTCACATAATGTATGACGTTTTTTGACACTAGTTGGCGTGTACAAAAAATGGCAAAAACATACCCAAAATTTCTTAATCCACGCCAAAAACTACTACCCAGTGCCAAAAATTTCTTACTAGTGCTATTATTTACAGTATAATGCAATCCCATAACGTTCCATAATGCTAGTACTAGTACTCCATGGTACCAAAAACTACTACCTAGTGCCAAAAATTTCTTACTAGTGCTATTATTTACTAGTGCTATTATTTAGAGTAGTAAATAATAGACTCACCCCTTCGTTGAGGAACGATCTACAGTTGGAAGGGACGAGGCCCTGCGGTTACTACGCTCTTATCTCCTCCTCGCCAGTTCCCCTCCCCCCGAAGAGAAGGCAGTTCGTCGCTGCTCCCATGGATTGCCAGACGGTTCTCCTCCTCGTCGGGGCTGGGAGACCTTGGACGACGATTCCCTAGGAGAAATCGCACGCCGCTCCGATGTCCTCACCGCCGCAAGACTCGGTGCTTCCTGCACCATCTTTTTCAAGACGCTGCTTAAACAGGCTTGGGAAAAGGCCATGCTTGTTGGTCTTCCATGCGTCCTCGAGGAGAAGGTTCTTCTATGGGACAATTCTTCGAACAGTCCACCGCTCCCTGGCCATGGTTGCACATTGACTCCGCTAGAGTTGACGACGTTGAGAGGTAGTCGGATTTTGTCCGATGAGCAGGTCAGTAATGGAGTTTGATCATGTAGTACTTAGTTATTCCATTTCCATCCCGTAATTTCTCCGCTGCCCACCGTCTTATATATAGGTCTGGGTCGGTGCCAATGAAGATTGGATTGCATACCTCCGGCAGGATACCACCATGATTTTGCACAACATCCACAACAGTGCGGCCGTTCCGGTAGACCCCTTCTCCACCATTGGGATCGGCCTTCCGGACTGGCTGGGCAAGAATACGTATGATGATGCCTACATGAGATTGAAGAAGATAGCAATTGCGGACCCGCCGACAAAGCGACGCGGCTACGACGATTACTATCTCATTGCGATGTTCGACATAAGGATTGCCATCAATGCAGGAGGCAGTAACGGCAGAGGCTGGCGCATGTTGGCGGCGGCAGATTTGTACCCCTACACATTCGAAGACGCCATGCGCCATCTAGGCCGCATCTTCACGGTGACAAGCCAGGGGACTTGTTTCATCTGGTTGACATCCTACGGTACGGGAGATTACAAACGGAATGCACAAACCATCATTTGCATCCCTAACGGTACTCCATTATTTTGCAGGGACCAGTCATCCCCTGATCAAAATAAGATCGCCGATCCTGGATGTGCATTTGCATCCGCGATTTGGTCTAACCTGGAACCTTGTAGCTGACTTTGGCATATTGGGATCAACTATCTTAGCAGTCGTTACCCATGGTACCACTGATGTGCAACATGGTCACATAATCTACCACGATCGGACCGTCACCATCTACCCAGGTATTCCATTTTTAACCCTCTCGCCTTTTCTTTCATTGTTGTACTAGTAGTATACTTTGTAGTACTAGTAGTACTTTTTACCTTGGAGGACGCGTATAGCTAGCTAGGCCCTTGAAGACTTGAACCCACTAGCTGCCACCATTTTTGTTTTTCCATGTCTTACTATCTCATCCATGTAGCCAAGAGTGGCTATATATAATAAGCCGGTTATTTTACTTCCTCAATACCGGAGTAGTACTATTTGCTGCACAGTATTACTGATCGCCACATTTGAGCACAACATTATTATGCATGGACCTTGACTATGTACGTCACCATGTGTCCAGATCTGGGATGCCGCGTTGTAACGCCCCGAGACTGATGTGTCAAGTGTCCTCCAGTTATTCGCAGTCGTTGCCATGTCATTTGCTTGCGTGTTGCATCTTGTCATGTCATCATGTGCATTGCATCATCATGTTTTCAAAACTTGCATCCGTCCCGGCCTCCTCGTTCTCTCCGTTGTCCGTTCTGAGCCCAGACACACTTGCACGCGCCCGCGGCATGTCCGAAATAGTATTTTATAAGTGGTCGTAAAATGTTCTCGGTATGGGATGAGAGTTGACGTGTGGTCTTATTATAGTGTAGATAGACCGCCTGTCAAGTTTCATCGCATTCGGAGATCGTTTGATGCCCCAACGGATAACTATAGCGGCAGTATAGCCGGTCTAACGTCGGACGTTTTCGTTCTCCGGAAACCGTGCCGGTCTGCATCTCTCCCCTCTCCTCTCAGACCAAACCGCTCTCCACAGTCCTCCTAGGCCCAGCCTACCCCTCTTTGCGCCGCGCATAGACCTCTCGTGCGCATCCGAAACTTACCCGGACCCGACCCGAGCAGTCGTCACTGTCGTGTCCGGATCATCCCCAAACATCTACAAAATATCACTGTTTTCTTAATTGGGCTCCCTAACTATTTTATTCGCGACCGTCCGATTACGATCGTAGGGATGAGGTAGCCCCTAACCTAATCCACCTAATGTATATATATATTGTCCAACCCTAAAATCTAGGGGGTTTGTCCCTGCCGCCGCCGCCACACTACATCTCCCACCTCGGGATCGATCCCCATCCAATCAGTTTGTGCGTCCCCGATCCAAAAATCCTGTCGATCTCCCCCCTCCAACCAGCGCCTCCCCTGATTCCCTCGTCCACCTCCTGCAGCCCCGAGCGCCCGAGGCCCCAACAACCCGTGCACCAGCCGGCCACCGAAGCTCCTCCGCGGCCTCCTTCCTCGCCCGACGACCAGCGCCGCTGCCGACAACCACCACCAGGGACAGCTCCGCCCCGAGTGCCTCTGCTTTCACACAAGCTCCGCATCCACCTTGTCACCGGCCGACCGATCCAGTAGGACCCGCCTCGTCTCCACCCGCGGCCTACCTCCGAAGTCAGAACGGAGCTCCATCGTCACCCTGGTTTCGGATCCAGCCATCTCCGACGCCTCCTCGCTGGAGCCTGTTGCAGCTCCGCCCCGCCGCCGTTTGTCTCCTCTACCATCAGAGATGCCACGGCCGCACCCGAGCTGGGCTCGTTCCCCAGCCGTCCTAGCGAGCCTTCGGATTTGGCTCGTCCACGCCGGGGTTTTCCCAGTCGTCGCCTACCTCGTCTTCATCGCGCCAAGGTCGGCGTCCATCTGCTCAGCTTGCCTCGCTGCTGCTTCTCGTGCCTGCTTCCGCCAAGCCTCGCCATCCTTCTGCCGGTGCCCACCCGGAGATGAACGCAGCATCGTCCCGTTCGCCTCCTTCATGCACCTGCACTCCACGCCGAGCTCGTCCTCGAGCCCGACGCAGGTCCCGCCGACGAGCCCTGCTCCTTTAATCGCCATCTATGTTTCCTTCTCCTGTATCTCTCTCTTCATTTCCTCCCTCTATTCTTCCTCGCAGGAAACAACCAGAGCACCTCAGTGATCGCCGCCACCGGGATTCGCTAGGTCCGGCGAGGCCCTGCGTTCCCTGCCTCCTCCCCGCCAAGTTTGCTGCCGCCGTCTTGTTTCTTCCCGACGGGCGCTTCGCCTCTGCATCGAGGACGAGCCAGGCGCGCCCCGCGTTGACCCTCTGTATCGATCACACCAGGTAGCAGTGAGATTCGGCCCAAGCCGCTTCCCTACTACCACATCTCCACCGAGCTGGGCCAGGCCCATGGTGAGCCTCACCGCTGCGCCCCCTCCCACTATTGGGCTGGACAGATCCGGCCCTTTTAGTATTTTTTTCCTTGGGACGATTTTGCTATTAATCCAGAGTTTGCCTGTTTTACAGAAAACCCCTTGTGCTTCATGCATTTAATAACTTCTCAACTGTGCATCATATGGAAAAACTTTATATATGAAATATGCTTAGAATTGCATCTAGTTTCATAATATGTCATTTCCATCCATGTTTAAAATGTTTAAAATGTTGTTTGATTAATTTTTGCTCTATGCCATGCTAAAATGGTTTAATTCATAACTAAATAACCGTAACTCGGAATTTAATAAATTTTATATGTAAATGGGGTAGAAAAATGTCTAGTTTAACATGGTGTACTTGTTTTACATGTTTAACAACTCTAAAATATGGTTTAGGGCAGAACAGCACCAAATCTAAAATATGCACATGAGGAGTTTCCGGATTTGTTGTTCGTTGCTTCCGGCCTCATTTAACCTTGACTAGATGTGTAGTTTCTTTATGCTTCATCTCTTGCCATGCTAACAACATTTAATCTTGTTGGGTACATAAACGAGAGAGAACTGAATAAGTCATGTGGTGTTTTCTTCAATATGCAACTCCGTTGCATAATGGAGCTCCATTTAATTTGTAGGATTGTTTGTGCACTTTGCCATGCCATGCCTCATTAAACCGGACATGCATCATACTTGTTTGCGCATCATGCCATGTTTATATGGTGGTTGTTTACTATGTTGTGTGCTTCTTTCCGGTGTTGCTTCTTCGGGTTGGTTCCGATAACGTCGCGTTTGTGAGGACCCGTTCGTCTACGTCCGGTTGTCTTCTTCATGGACTCGTTCTTCTTCCTTGCGGGATCTCAGGCAAGATGATCATACCCTCGAAATCACTACTATCTTTGCTTTGCTAGATGCTCGCTCTTTTGCTATGCCTATGCTATGATGCCTACCACTTGCTTATCATGCCTCCCATATTGTGAACCAAGCCTCTAACCCACCTTGTCCTAGCAAACCGTTGTTTGGCTATGTTACCGCTTTGCTCAGCCCCTCTTATAGCATTGTTAGTTGCAGGTGAAGATTGAAGTTTGTTCCTTGTTGCAACATGGAGATGATGTTCCTTGTTGGAACATGTTTACTTGTTGGGATATCACAATATATCTTATTTAATTAATGCGTCTATATACTTGGTAAAGGGTGGAAGGCTCGCCCTTTTGCCTGGTGTTTTGTTCCACTCTTGCCGCCCTAGTTTCCGTCATATCGGTGTTATGTTCCCGGATTTTTGCGTTCCTTGCGCGGTTGGGCTATTATGGGAACCCCTTGACCGTTCGCCTTGAGTAAAACTCCTCCAGCAATGCCCAACATTGGTTTTACCATTTTCCACCTAGCCTTTTCTTTCCCTTGGGTTCTGCAGACTCAAGGGTCATCACTATTTTACCCCCCCGGGCCAGTGCTCCTCTGAGTGTTGGTCCAACCTATCAGCTGCCGGTGACCACCAGGGGCAACTCTGGGCTGGCCTACCCGTACCTAGGACAATCTGAGTGTGCCCTGAGAAAGAGATATGTGCAGCTCCTATCGGGATTTGTCGGCACATTCGGGCGGTGTTGCTGGTTTAGTTTTACCCTGTCAAAATGTCTTGTAGAACCGGGATACCGAGTCTGATCGGATTGTCTCGGGAGGAGGTCTATTCCTTCGTTGACCGTGAGAGCTTGTGATGGGCTAAGTTGGGACACCCCTGCAGGGGTTTGAACTTTCGAAAGCCGTGCCCGCGGTTATGGGCAGATGGGAATTTATTAATGTCCGGTTGTAGATAACTTGAACCTTAACTTAACTAAAATGAGTCAACTGCGTGTGTAACCGTGATGGTCTCTTTCCGGTGGAGTCCGGGAAGTGAACACGGTGTTGGAGTAATGCTTGACGTAGGTTGTTTTAGGATCACTTCTTGATCATACTTTTATCGACCGTGCTTTGTCTTCTCTTCTCGCTCTCAATTGCGTATGTTAGCCACCATATATGCTAGTCGCTTGCTGCAGCTCCACCTCATACTTTTACCTTACCCATAAGCTTAAATAGTCTTGATCGTGAGGGTGCGAGATTGCTGAGTCCCCGTGACTCACAGATACTTCCAAAACCAGCTTGCAGGTGCCAATGAGTCTGTACAGATGACGCAACCCAGCTCAGGAGGAGCTCAATGAAGATCTTGTCCTTGTGTTGTTTCGTTCTAGTTGATCAGTAGTGGAGCCCAGTCGGGACGATCGGGGATCTGTGTAGCATTTGGGGTAGTCTTCTTTTATTTTGGCTCCGTAGTCGGGCCTTGTTTTTATTTGGATGATGTAATGCTTTATTCATGTAATTGTGTGAAGTGGCGATTGTAAGCCAACTATGTATCTCTTTCCCTTATGTATTACATGGGTTGTGTGAAGATTACCTCACTTGCGACATTGCTTTCAATGCGGTTATGCCTCTAAGTCGTGCTTCGACACGTGGGAGATATAGCCGCATCGAGGGCATTTCAAGTTGGTAATCAGAGCCTTCCCCGACCTTAGGAGCCCCCACTGCTTGATCGTATTTAGCAGCCGTTGTTGAGTCTAGAAAAATGTTTTGAGTCATTTAGGAATTATATATCAGAGAGTTTAGGAATTCTTTTTACTTCCCAGTCTCCTCATCACTCTGGTAAGGCATCCTGATGTAGAGTTTTGACTCTTCTCTTCTCAAATTTCACTAAAATTTTTTTAGGATCACGCGGGTATCTTGGAATCGTTCCGATGGTTTTATGATGAGAACATTGTCTTGGTGCCTCCTGTCAGGGGTTTTGTGGAAGTGTCCCAGGGAGTTGAGCTCCGAGGTGTTGTCGTCATAATTTTATCGTTGCAGTTCTGGAATACCTGAGTTTAGTACGCCGATATCGAAAATCTCTTTTATGCAGTTTGTTGGTGAGATAACCTCGACGCCACCCAGTACTGGGGCGGGAGTTCGGGAGTATTGCCATAACTTGTATAACGGATGCTTTTCGAAGGTTGAGGTAGATGATTTCCGAAGGTTTCTTGGTTATGTGTTGAAGGATGGATACAACTGGATGTAGGATTTGTTAGTTTGGGTGAGATATTATGCTTCCCCTGTATCCCCAACACCTGATTGCATAACCGGAAAGTTTCGGGAGTTTATAAGTGGGAATTCAAGTAGCTCTTAGGATATCTTTCCGACGGATGTATGATATGAAATTGGGGTTCGACGTCTAGTGGTCCGCCTATTCACGGTCGATTTTACAGTGGTCTTGTTGTGTCTTAAAGAGTCCTTGGCTATGCCGACTCGGGGACACTTCGTATGTCATGTGCACTGCCTTGTACATGATGGTGCTGTACGATTGAGCCCGTGTAGGCCCCACCACGAAAACTTCGGACGAAATCTCTATCATATGTTTGTTCCGGCTTATTCTGCAAGCCAATCCTTCGTTTTGTTTTGAGTTGTGGTATTTGAGTTGCTTCGAAGTCAAATGTTGATCCCATACCTTTCCCAAATGGTGTTCTCATACTCCTATGTGAATACTAATCCTTCATGATAATCGAGATTGTCATGTCAATCCTTTTTTTAACCGATGTACTTCTCTTCAAGTGGATCCGATCATTTCAACAACCGCAAGATCAAGTATCAGTTCTTCTCAATGCTGTTTGTTTCATCCTTCTCCAAGTTGCCTTTGTTTTCCCACCCTCCCTCCCTTTGTTTCTTCAAGGGCTCAGATTTCTTCATCAGGTATCCATTTTATTCTTGTGAAGTCTCTCCATTCTTTTCCTTCATGTTCTTACCCGGTGATTCTCAGGAAGATGCTGACGAAGCTTCAAGTTCATCTCTCATCACTCATTTTCTTCTCCGGCGGAACCAATTCAAGCATTCGGTGTTGATCATATCTTTTTCCTCGTTTCAAATACCTTCTCATGCCGGTGCACCTCATATTCATTCACGTCTCGCTATTTAATTGTTCCGGAGTGCTGAAGATATCTCGAAGATTCGTGTATCCACTCTTCTTTCATTCAAGCTATTTCGAGGATGTTATATCATTCAAGCCTTTTTATTCAACCGGTGCATTCTCCTTTTCAAGTAATCATTTCAACAGTGTTTCTTTTGAGTGGGCCCTAACCCACAGGTCATTTTCTAGGATCTTACCTGACTCTTCTTATTTTCCCGGAGTTATTCTCAAATTCTTTTCGAAGTTTGACGTAAGAATGATTTTTTTTCATTAGTCAGATGTGTTTCTCCAAGATCTTTCAATTTCTTTTCATCGTTGGCTCAACTTTTCCATTCTTCATTCCGGAGTGTCTCAATAATTCATGGTGGTGTCTCTCATCGTCTTTCATAACACTTGAAGACCGAAGAAGATTTTTTCCTCCATCTGTTGCTCTATTCTCTTCAAGATTCGTGATTCTAGCTTGTTGCCATCCTCTCATAGTTGTTTTTGGATTGTGAGAATTCTTTTCAACTATCCGGAGCAAATTCAAAAGTCTTCTCAATTTGTTATCCGGAATACATCTTTTCAAATATTATTCATTCTCAGCTTTCATCTCTCGTTCTTCAATCTTACCGGTGCTTCGTTCAAGTGATCTTTAATCAGTTCGTGATCCCTTCGTTCTCATGTATCTAGTTTCTCTCAAGCATCTTCGTTCATCTGCAAATTCTTCCCGGTGATTCATTATCTTTTATTCGTTCATTTTCAATTCTTACGGTGGTTCGTTCAAGATTTCTTCTTCTTTCTTATCATATCAATTTATTCGTTGTTTCAACCCTTCCGGTGGTTCGTTCAATACCTTCCCAAGTCTGATGTTATATCTCTCTTAATCTTTTCTACGAGAATAAGTAATATGCCAAATCCGTTGATTGTCATCAATTTAAATTGGTGAAGGATAAGCATAATGTAATTCTTACTCTTGTTTCATCCAAGTGATTTAATTCCTTATTCCGGAGGTTCATCAAAATTCTTGATTTCTTTTGTTCATCTTTCCTTTCCGGAGCTCCAAGTTATGTCAATTATATCACCATGGAGATTCATCTAAATCGTCGCAAGGCTTCGCTTGGGTTTTCAACTTCTCTTTCCTTTTGTTTGATCATCCTTTTATTACCGGAGTTCCTCATGGTGGTTCGTCAAGGATTCTTTTCATTCTTCAATTGTTCTTCAAGATATCTCTCGAAGCTATGATCCGCCAAGATATACTTCAAGTTGTCTTCTTCTTGCAATCTGGAGTGCTATTCTTTCAATCTTATCTTTCGAGGTGGTGTTATGTCATTGTTGACAATTTCCCTTCGTGTTTCATGATTCACAACCGGAATGACATATTTTAAACCCATCATTTTCAATTCGTTCATGAGTTCCTTGGTAACCCATCAATCTCTTCATTGGAGTTATCTTGGGTTATATTTCACCTAAACCCTTCCCTAAGGCTTGTTGCTATTTATGGTGCTCATAAATGACCCAAGTTCTTCATTTATCCTCCTGGTGAAATAAGTTCTCGTCTCCTTGTTGATATCAATCCAATCTATTGTTTTTCGTTAGTGGCAGAATTTCACCTCAAGTTTTTCAGATGTTTTCATAAGCCCACGAGCAGCTTATTGTTTTCGTTGTTGATTTTTAACAACTCCGTTCAAGCCTTCTTCATAAGGATGTTTTCTTTCAAATTCATCTATGGGAAGAATTATCATTTTCTTCTCCATAATTTAATTCCAATGATCTACCTTTGATTCCTTCATCCGGAGGCATTGTGATGTTTCTTTTTCTCTCATCATCTCGAATTATGAGGATCATGTTCTTTCGTGCTTATCCATTTAACCGGAGTGTCGTGCCCTCTTTCCAAGTTCCTATTCAATTCCTTTCTTTTTAATCGGAGTGCTACCCGAAGTTGTTTCTTCCTTGTTTCCTCTTTGCTAACGGAGTGCTTTCAACTTCATTTATCTCTGTTGTATTCTTTTCTCGAAATGGCTTAACCTTTTCAAGGTTCTTTGGTTTCACTCGTTTGTCAAAGAAGCAACTTAGTTTTACCTCTTCTCTTTCTCTTTCGTTTGCCCTCCGGTGCCATTCTAGATCTCGGGACGAGATCCTCTCATAGTGGTGGAGTGTTGTAACGCCCCAAGACTGATGTGCCAGGTGTCCTCCAGTTATTCGCAGTCGTTGCCATGTCATTTGCTTGCGTGTTGCATCTTGTCATGTCATCATGTGCATTGCATCATCATGTTTTCAAAACTTGCATCCGTCCCGGCCTCCTCGTTCTCTCCGTTGTCCGTTCTGATCCCAGACACACTTGCACGCGCCCGCGGCATGTCCGAAATAGTATTTTATAAGTGGCCGGAAAATGTTCTCGGTATGGGATGAGAGTTGACGTGTGGTCTTATTATAGTGTAGATAGACTGCCTGTCAAGTTTCATCGCATTCGGAGATCGTTTGATGCCCCAACGGATAACTATACCGGCAGTATGGCCGGTCTAACGTCGGACGTTTTCGTTCTCCGGAAACCGTGCCGGGCTGCATCTCTCCCCTCTCCTCTCAGACCAAACCGCTCTCCACAGTCCTCCTAGGCCTAGCCTACCCCTCTTTGCGCCGCGCATAGACCTCTCGTGCGCATCCGAAACTTACCCGGACCCGACCCGAGCAGTTGTCACTGTCGTGTCCGGATCATCCCCAAACATCTACAAAATATCACTGTTTTCTTAATTGGGCTCCCTAACTATTTTATTCGCGACCGTCCGATTACGATCGTAGGGATGGGGTAGCCCCTAACCTAATCCACCTAATGTATATATATTGTCCAACCCTAAAATCTAGGGGGTTTGTCCCTGCCGCCGCCGCCACACTACATCTCCCACCTCGGGATCGATCCCCATCCAATCAGTTTGTGCGTCCCCGATCCAAAAATCCTGTCGATCTCCCCCCTCCAACCAGCGCCTCCCCTGATTCCCTCGTCCACCTCCTGCAGCCCCGAGCGCCCGAGGCCCCAACAACCCGTGCACCAGCCGGCCACCGAAGCTCCTCCGCGGCCTCCTTCCTCGCCCGACGACCAGCGCCGCTGCCGACAACCACCACCAGGGACAGCTCCGCCCCGAGCGCCTTTGCTTTCACACAAGCTCCGCCTCCACCTCGTCACCGGCTGACCGATCTAGCAGGACCCGCCTCGTCTCCGCCCGCGGGCTACCTCCGAAGTCAGAACGGAGCTCCACCATCGCCCTGGTTTCGGATCCAGCCATCTCCGACGCCTCCTCGCCGGAGCCTGTTGCAGCTCCGCCCCGCCGCCGTTTGTCTCCTCTACCGTCAGAGATGCCAGGGCCGCACCCGAGCTGGCCTCGTTCCCCAACCGTCCTAGCGAGCCTTCGGATTTGGCTCGTCCACGCCGAGGTTTTCCCAGTCGTCGCCTACCTCGTCTTCATCGCGCCAAGGTCGGCGTCCATCTGCTCAGCTTGCCTCGCCGCTGCTTCCCATGCCTGCTTCCGCCAAGCTTCGCCATCCTTCTGCCGGTGCCCACCCGGAGATGAACGCAACATCGTCCCGTTCGCCTCCTTCGTGCACCTGCACTCCACGCCGAGCTCGTCCTTGAGCCCGACGCAGGTCCCGCCGACGAGCCCTGCTCCTTTCCTCGCCATCTCTGTTTCCTTCTCCTGTATCTCTCTCTTCATTTCCTCCCTCTATTCTTCCTCGCAGGGAACAACCAGAGCACCTCAGTGATCGCCGCCACCGGGATTCGCCAGGTCCGGCGAGGCCCTGCATTCCCTGCCTCCTCCCCGCCAAGTTCGCCGCCGCCGTCTTGTTTCTTCCCGACGGGCGCTTCGCGTCTGCTTCGAGGACGAGCCAGGTGCGCCCCGCGTTGACCCTCTGTATCGACCGCGCCAGGTAGCAGTGAGATTCGGCCCAAGCCGCTTCCCTACTACCACATCTCCACCGAGCTGGGCCAGGCCCATGGTGAGCCTCACCGCTGCGCCCCCTCCCACTGTTGGGCTGGACAGATCCGGCCCTTTTAGTATTTTTTTTCCTCGGGACGATTTTGCTATTAATCCAGAGTTTGCCTGTTTTACAGAAAACCCCTTGTGCTTCATGCATTTAATAACTTCTCAACTGTGCATCATATGGAAAAACTTTATATATGAAATATGCTTAGAATTGCATCTAGTTTCATAATATGTCATTTCCATCCATGTTTAAAATGTTGTTTGATTAATTTTTGCTCTATGCCATGCTAAAATGGTTTAATTCATAACTAAATAACCGTAACTCGGAATTTAATAAATTTTATATGTAAATGTGGTAGAAAAATGTCTAGTTTAACATGGTGTACTTGTTTTGCATGTTTAACAACTCTAAAATATGGTTTAGGGCAGAACAGCACCAAATCTAAAATATGCACATGAGGAGTTTCCGGATTTGTTGTTCGTTGCTTCCGGCCTCATTTAACCTTGACTAGATGTGTAGTTTCTTTATGCTTCATCTCTTGCCATGCTAACAACATTTAATCTTGTTGGCTACATAAACGAGAGAGAACTAAATAAGTCATGTGGTGTTTTCTTCAATATGCAACTCCGTTGCATAATGGAGCTCCATTTAATTTGTAGGATTGTTTGTGCACTTTGCCATGCCATGCCTCATTAAACCGGACATGCATCATACTTGTTTGCGCATCATGCCATGTTTATATGGTGGTTGTTTACTATGTTGTGTGCTTCTTTCCGGTGTTGCTTCTTCGGGTTGGTTCCGATAACGTCGCGTTTGCGAGGACCCGTGCGTCTACGTCCGTTTGTCTTCTTCATGGACTCGTTCTTCTTCCTTGCGGGATCTCAGGCAAGATGATCATACCCTCGAAATCACTACTATCTTTGCTTTGCTAGATGCTCGCTCTTTTGCTATGCCTATGCTACGATGCCTACCACTTGCTTATCATGCCTCCCATATTGTGAACCAAGCCTCTAACCCACCTTGTCCTAGCAAACCGTTGTTTGGCTATGTTACCGCTTTGCTCAGCCCCTCTTATAGTGTTGTTAGCTGCAGGTGAAGATTGAAGTTTGTTCCTTGTTGGAACATGGAGATGATGTTCCTTGTTGGAACATGTTTACTTGTTGGGATATCACAATATATATTATTTAATTAACGCATCTATATACTTGGTAGAGGGTGGAAGGCTCAGCCTTTTGCCTGGTGTTTTGTTCCACTCTTGCCGCCCTAGTTTCCGTCATATCGATGTTATGTTCCCGGATTTTTGCGTTCCTTACGCGGTTGGGCTATTATGGGAACCCCTTGATAGTTCGCCTTGAGTAAAACTCCTCCAGCAATGCCCAACATTGGTTTTACCATTTGCCACCTAGCCTTTTCTTTCCCTTGGGTTCTGCAGACTCAAGGGTCATCATTATTTTACCCCTCGGGCCAGTGCTCCTCTGAGTGTTGGTCCAACCTGTCAGCTGCCGTGACCACCAGGGGCAACTCTGGGCTGGCCTACCCGTACCTAGGAAAATCTGAGTGTGCCATGAGAAAGAGATATGTGCAGCTCCTATCGGGATTTGTCGGCACATTCGGACGGTGTTGCTGGTTTAGTTTTACCCTGTCGAAATGTCTTGTAGAACCGGGATACCGAGTCTGATCGGATTGTCTCGGGAGGAGGTCTATTCCTTTGTTGACCGTGAGAGCTTGTGATGGGCTAAGTTGGGACACCCCTGCAGGGATTTGAACTTTCGAAAGCCGTGCCCGCGGTTATGGGCAGATGGGGATTTGTTAATGTCCGGTTGTAGATAACTTGAACCTTAACTTAATTAAAATGAGTCAACTGCGTGTGTAACCGTGATGGTCTCTTTCCGGTGGAGTCCGGGAAGTGAACACGGTGTTGGAGTAATGCTTGACGTAGGTTGTTTTATGATCACTTCTTGATCATACTTTTATTGACTGTGCTTTGCCTTCTCTTCTCGCTCTCATTTGCGTATGTTAGCCACCATATATGCTAGTCGCTTGCTGCAGCTCCTCCTCATACTTTTACCTTACCCATAAGCTTAAATAGTCTTGATCGCGAGGGTGCGAGATTGCTGAGTCCCCGTGACTCACAGATACTTCCAAAACCAGCTTGCAGGTGCCGATGAGTCCGTACAGATGACGCAACCCGGCTCAGGAGGAGCTCGATGAAGATCTTGTCCTTGTGTTGTTTCGTTCTAGTTGATCAGTAGTGGAGCCCAGTCGGGATGATCGGGGATCTGTGTAGTATTTGGGGTAGTCTTCTTTTATTTTGGCTCCGTAGTCGGGCCTTGTTTGTATTTGGATGATGTAATGCTTTATTCATATAATTGTGTGAAGTGGCGATTGTAAGCCAACTATGTATCTCTTTCCCTTATGTATTACATGGGTTGTGTGAAGATTACCTCACTTGCGACATTGCTTTCAATGCGGTTATGCCTCTAAGTCGTGCTTCGACACGTGGGAGATATAGCCGCATCGAGGGTGTTTCACGCGTGTACCAGATGAACGGCGCCGAGTTCGACCCCCGTGATGCTACGTGCGTGCCGAGGAACACTCTTGGAGAGTACTCGCTTTTCATCGGGGACAACTACGCCATTGTGAAGCGGATGCCACCTTCTGTGCACGACACGGAAGGCCTGCCGTTCATGAAGCATGGTTGTGTCTTCAGTGCGCACCGCCGGATGAACGACATGCTGGGACACGCTATCCCTGATTTATGCCGCTTCAGCTTGGATGAGTCTCCATCGTGTGGAACCGGACTAGAAAGCCGCGACAACGATTCCCGTTGCCCACCGCTATGGATCGTGCCATCCATGAAGAACACCTGGGACTGGAACCTGGAGGAGGACATGCTATAACGTGTAAGTGGAGTACGGTAATTGTGAATGGTAGCGCTGTGAATATATGTAGACTAGTCGTGCACAAATTTATCACATGAGTTGGAGATGAACTTGTGTGGCATACTTGCATTTGTCCTTTAGAATTTATTACTAGGAAATGTGTTATGTCTACGTGCAACTTGTGTGGTTGTTGCACGGGCTCCAACACGCTCTTTGAGAAAAAAAGGTGGCACAGCTTTGGATATACGTGACGTGGCGGCATCATACAGTAGCATCGTTCGCTATAGTTGTACTAGTACACTCCTACTAGGACGACAACTCCTATAAAACCTTGAGCTTGGCTCTTTGCCTCTTCGGGAGGTTCAACATTTCGTACTCGTGTGAACCTTGCACTTGGCTCTTCGCCTCTTCGGAAGGTCCAACAATGATGATACTACAGTACAATATGCTTCTGGCAATCTGACACCGTTTGAACTGCTGCACGTCCACCGCGAGGGCGAGGGCGAGGGAGAGGGAGAGGGCGCTGTAGTCAAAACCCTCTCCCCCTTGCGAACCACCGCGCGCGTGGGCGAGGGAGAGGCGTAGTAAGCAAGCTTCTCCTCGTTCGGCGAGTTGACGGGACACATCAAAGTAGTACTAGTACTAGTAGTAGTAGTCCATACTGCGTCCTTTCTGATTAATATGGCTTAATTTGAAACGAGAAAAATACACTGGCAGTCAACGTATGTAACAATATGCTCTTTACGGTCACTATATATAGTTTTGCGGCGATTATGCGATCACTAGCTCATCGTAGAGCACCGTATTGCACCCTACTGACCGGCCACATAGTCGACGTGGCACTTTGTTGACTGGTTAAATTGTCACCTGGTTTCTGGGTCCCACCTGTCAGTTGGCAGAGTAAAGAAATCAGTTAAACAAAACTTTACGCAGGCGCGACACGAGTCCAACCCTTGCGCGCGAACCGCCCTGGCTGTGTATGTGAGTGCATGCACGTGTCCTCCCTCGGTCTTCCAACAAAGAGTGTACTACATGATGTACATCTACACTTCCAATGCATTTAGCCTTTAATATACTAAATCGATATTGATTGACTAATGCACCAACTTGTGCTGTAGGTATAGGCTACATGTCTATCCTTAATTACATCATGCAACGGCCCTCATTTAATCTTCTTATCTCAATGGTCGCATGCACACATAAGTCTGCTACTTTTGGGCGTTAATTATGCCCTGGTCAATGTGTAAATCTCTAAATGTACAGTCTTTCATGAACGTAGGGAGTAGGTTGAGCACTTGAGCGTGAGCGTGTGTGTTGCGTCGTGTGCTGTGTGCCGCATGGGTGCGTGAGTGTTGCGTGCGTCCATGTGTACGTGTGAGTGTTGCATGTTGCATGCATGCATGCATGCATGGGGCTTAATCCCTCCCATTGACATGTTCATATTTCAAGCTTCCTTTGTTCCCTCCATATGGTGATACTCCCTCTGTTCCCAAATATAGTACAAAGTTGAGTCATCTATTTTGGAACAGAGGGAGTAGTACGGAGTAAAAGCCTCCCTCTGTTCTCAAATACGGAGTATTTGTCTTTCTACATATTTCAACAAGTGACTAGGTACGAAGCAAAATGAGTGAAGTGAGCGTAGAGGCATAGGGATACTGTAGAAAGGAAGTTCTCCGATCCATTTATTCCCCATCTCGGTCAGAGAGAACTATTCAACTAGTCTTCGCAGTGAAGTGACAATACACGCTGCAGCAGATGGGACACGTAATTAATAAGCTGAACCAGCATGTTGGTGTTACTAAATCAGCCTTACCCAATACTGCCATCATGTTTGCCAGTAGAGCACGCTTCCGCAAATACGCCTACGCACCTCTGTCCTCCATTAACTGACATATGGGCCCTGTTGTGGTAGACCCACATGTCATCGGTGTAACTATTTACACTCCGAATGACGGTATATCCTAGTAGTAGTACTAGTAGAATTGAGATTGAATGCACTTTCTTCCCCGTCTTCCACTCTTCTTCCTCCTCTCTTCTTCTTCCTCCTCTCTTCCACATCATCGGCCGCACACCATTTACCCCTGCTCACTGCTCGCCCGCCCGCGCCATCTTCCTTGGTAGCTCGCGCGTACCATATCCCCCCGCTCACTGCTCGGCCACACGAGGAGCAGCTTCTTCGCTCGCCCACTCGAATCCACTTCCCCGCTGGCTCGTAGGCACCGAAAACCCCAATGGCAGAACCGACTGACACGCAGAGCCGCGATTGGAATTCCCTCCCCGATGTTCTCTTGGAGCACATCTGTAGTCGTATGGACATACTCAGCACCGTCCGTCTAGCCGCATGCTCGGTGTCTTTGTACCGTCTACTCGTCTGCAACCGGCCGGCTCTTTTCAAGACACCCTGCTTGCTGATGCCCGATCCTCGCAGGTGGCCCAGACACCGACTTGATGATCCTATGGAGGTTTCCGTGGTGCCCCTCGACATGCTACCACTACCCGTCCACCTGCCCTTCATGCGCGACCACTACTAGGCGGGCATGAAGGCCAACTGGGTCGTGCTCATCCACCAATCCGGTAGTCCATGGCGTCTCGTGGATATCTACACCCAGCGAGAGATCACCCTTCCATCTTTGGATACCGCCGCCATCGAGCTTCGCGGCCCGCCGAACACTCCTGCCTACTATGCACGAGACGCGTCAAGCTTTTGGCTCGACCTCTGTTTGTAGAAAGTTGTAATCTGCAAAGTGCCCACACCATCAGAAGACTACATGGATTACAAGCTCATTGCCTTGTTCAACAAGGGATTAGTCTATCTGGAATCCGGTCGCCATAAATGGTTATGGCTCATCATCAATCCTATTGAGGAAACATTTCTGTCTGATGTTATAGTGCATGATGACATCGTTTACGCGGTCGACGCACATATTGGCTACCTATACTGGTGGAATCTATCGTCATGTAATTGTTCTATCTCATCTCATCTTTACCTTATGAATACGACTTCCTGTTCATTTGTTACAAATTTAGAATGCATAGCATGTCTATAACCACATCATTGCTATATGTTCCTCTCATTTCCTAGATTTTTATGACCACACATGTTATTGTTAGAGTTGATATGAGAAAAATTGGCATCTAATGCTTGTTAGAATACATATTATGAGCATAACATCATGATTGCTATATGTTACTCTCGTTTACAAGATTTTTATAACAACGCATGTTATTGCTTAGAGTTGATACGAGAGCAGTAGTAGTAAGTGCTATGGTAGAATATGAGTAGGCGCTGTCATAGCTGTTTTCCTCTTATTGTTACATGATATTTGAACCATGACATATTGCTAGAATATGAAAGCCATTGTCTTATTTTATTAACTTGGGGTATGATTATGACCACATCATTGCAATTCTCTGTCTATGATATGTGTCACTGTTATAATAATCTTAATTCCACACATACTCTGAACATGATTGTTTATTTTTGTCCTTTTGGTCTCCAATTTGAATTGTTGCAGTAGACGCAAATGCGCTGGCCTTCATGATTCCAGGACCTGGAATCATACCAGCCGATGGGTGGTGGTTTATCGCTCGTTCAGCTGACGGCGGTCATTTGATGCTCATTCGCACGTACCAAATTGACCAAACCATTACATCAAACCAGATGCAGTACAATGCGTGGGGCGTTCGTGACATTGATGGCTATGGATGCTTCATGTTCGAGAAAGATCCCAGCTCCGTTGGGCCAGGCGTATTCAACTGGAGGCGGGTTTACAGCCTCGACAACCACTCCTTGTTCCTCGGGCTCAATTATCCGATCATCCAACCAATCATCGATCATATCACCGGCGATGATTACTGTGCTATGCAACTTCCATTCGTGAGGGGGGTGTGTGTTTACACATCATACCATGGGTTTCATGAATCACCATATCCATAGATTCGTCAACACAGCTTGTTGCTAGATAATCTTCAATGTGTGAAAGGCATCAAGCTTCCATGTGATGGATGGCTTTTGCAAACCCGACATGCGGCGATGTGGTTCATGCCAACAGCAAATATGCACAACTTGATTCGTGCTGATACCTAGACCGAGCCATGTATTCTGCTGCTGTAGCACGACCCTCTTTTGTTGGATATTATGTACTGTTGTTAGTTTGAAGCACTCCTCTGGTTTGAAGGATAGATACCTTCCTGGGATCAAGTGCATCCTAACTCACCTGCGTAGGATGTACTGATAATGATGATGGAGATGTTGTGCAGAAGCCATATATATATACATATATCAGTTAGGCTTCAAGTGCGTACTTGTTAGTTAACCTATGTATAAATTGTGACACTAAATACGACTAGTAAGTAGTACAGTAGTAGTACTAGTATACGTCGGTCAAATTATTCATCATGTCCACACATTGAATTGACGTGACAACACGCTGCGCGTGAGGTGACACAAGAATCCCGGCGGCGTGTTGGGGTATTCTGGAATTACCGATGCAACTCGAAGAAGGATTGGCCCAACCTGAGAAACTTGAGGCCAAAGTGAGTGCTGACAGCGCGAGATTTCAGTCTCTCATCAATTTGTTCATACCAACCATCGACAGCGAGCACGACATATGTTACACCCAACCTGAGAAACTTCCAGGTAAGACACCGATCGGCCATCTACTTGCACGAACATATTCCTTTGTTTATAGCTCTATTTTTCTTTTTACACGCAGACCTGGTGAAGCAATTACAATTTGACAGTTAATAAAAAGTGAAACAAGTGACTGCAACATGCCAAAGATGTTATGAAAATGCCAACTAGGTACACTAAAACCTGCATTCCACAATACTGCAGGTATCACACTGAGTGGCCTAAGGAAGCATTTCTTCCAGTGCAATTCCAGGGCGTTCAAAAGGGGCGCGTGGACGCGTCGCAAGATACAGTCGGAGTGTGGCATGCACGCGATGTGGCACAAGACCGGCAATACCTTGCCGGTGATGATCAACGGCCGGCAGACGGGCAGCAAAAAAGGTTCTGGTGCTGCACACCAATAAGAACTTCGACCAGCAGAGGACCAACTGGGTGATGCACCAGTACCACCTCGGGGACCTGGAGCAAGAGAAGGAGCGGGAGCTGGTCCTCTGCAAGATTTTCTACCAGACGAACACTAGGGCCAGGAGTAAAAAGATTATAAGTTAGTTTGGTATTGGTAGTTGTACTACCTTGTCGTCCGCAAGTTGGTATTGTTGTTAATGATCTTTTGGTATGAACTTGCATTTGCTTCCAACCATCATGCCGAGGGTCGACATGGATATAAAGCTGAATCATTTTTTTCGAAACAAATTTTTAGGCACCTGATTTTTATTTGTTGGGTAGCATAAGCACCCGCCATTCGAATTCCCAGTTCTCCAATTTTTTCGAAACAAGTGCATGCACTTATTATCATGATAAAAAACAATATCCGTGCTGCATCCCAGTTATCAATCCGTACTTGCAGAATTCTCTCGTTTATTGAGCACGTATATTGTTTTTTCAGGTCGAGCAAGTTTCAACTGGGCTGTAGATTGCCAGGGTTGTTTTGTTTTTAACAGGCCCAGCCCATGACGACAATGGAGCACAAAGATCCAGCAGGTATCTACTGGCCTCTGGCCCACCAGCGTTAGTTATATTTTGTCTTACAACATCCGCAGGCAGTTTTTTTACTGAATCAAACACACAGCCCAGTTCTATTTTCCTCTTGAAACGCATGTCCTACATCCGTTTTCTAAGCTCTACCTATAGTTTTACTAGTTCGTATACACGTATCATTATATTGAAAACACATAAAATTCCCTTTTCATATTTACATCCTTATTTTTTTGTTTTTTCCCACCTTGCGCTAATTTTTTTACCACTGGTTTTCCCTTAAACCAACTAAAATTGTCCCACCTCTTATTTGCTTACAAAAACAAAACGATTTTTTTGGCAAATCAATAAGTTCTTAAAAAATGTTTATCATTTCGGGGTTACAACAGTTCGGACTCCACAGAAATATGCAAAATAAGGTTGGACTTTTTGACCGTGGTCCTAGGCGGAAAATGGGCTATAATAAATTACTTAAGAATTAGAAAATGGGCTGCAAATTATAAAAAATAGCAAATGGGCTTTATGTTGTCTGCCACAGATTTGGAGGCTGACTTGTGGGCCTACTAAGTTCATGCGTACACAAGGTTTCTCAAGAAAGAAACTTAGTCAACAATCGACTCTACCAGCGTCAGACCGTTAGATGTCAATCTAACGGCAATCATGCTTCTTGAGTCTCTGATCCTCCTGCCCCAGCCGCCCAAACTAGCGCCGTCGGAACCGCCTGCTCCCGCCTCCCGTGGCTGGCAGTGCTGCCGGTAAGGCCTCATGGCCCCATCATACTCGCATCCCTGGCCTGTCTATCCCTCTACTCACCCACACCTCCTGTTATTTTCCGGCGACGGCAGCCGAACCAGTCAACCCTTGTACTCTCCACCGCGTGGGCAGCCACTGCCGTCTCTTCCCCGGCTCCATGTCATTCCCTTCGTAGGCCTCGCCGTCGTCCACCGCCCTGGTGCTCTCGGCGCGGCGTGGTCAACGATGTCCATCCAACAGCCGTAGTGCTTCTTCAACCTCTGGTCTTCTTGCCCCAGCCGCCCAAAGCAGCGCCGGTCGTGCCGCATGCTCCTGCCTCCCGTGGCCGGCTGTGCTGCTGCGGAGGCCTCACCACCCCTACTATTCCCACCGCTGGCCAGGCCCTGCGGCGACGGCAGCCTCACGCCGCAGCCGAACCAGTGAACCGCCGTACTCCTCTCTGCGCGGGTTTCCACTTCCGCGTCGTCCCCTTCCTAGGCCTCGTCGTCGTCCACCGCCGTGGTGCTCTCCGCGCAGCGTGGTCAACATGGTCAAGGAACGACTTCCATCGGAAGAGTACTGTACGTGGAGAGGCTGACAGCTGGGTCCACGGCCACACCCCAATTTTTTTGTGATTTGCCAAGCAAGTCGCTTTGTCAGGCCTGTTGGGTTGCAAATTTTTCAAGACGAGGAGAGCTTTCATTCGGCTGGCCGAGAAAATGGCCCATCAGTAATGAGAAATTAGTTGTACATTTTTTAAACACATCAAACCGGCAATTAGTTTCAATTTTTTTTTCATTTCGAGATTTTAAATTACATTAATTTTTATGCGTTGAGAATTTGTTGGATTTTATATTGATATACATTTATTTTTAAAATCAGTTTGAATGTGAGTCGAAATTTCGGGATTAAAAACAGTTCGGACCGCACCGAAATATGCAAAATTTCGTATAATTTTTTAACCGTGGCCACAATATGGGCTGTAATGCTAACAAAAAGAATATGGGCTCCAAAAAAACCTTAATAATTAGCAAATGGGCTGTAAATTATTAGAAATAATGGCAGATGGGCTGTATGCTGTTTCCCACAGATTTGAGGCTTTCCTAAAAAAGGTTGACGCACAAGCAGTGACTGTTGGATGGCCATCCAACGGCCATCGTGCTTCTTCAATCTCTGCTCTTCCTGCTCCAGCCGCTCAAACAGGCGCCGGCGGGACTGCCTGCTCCCTCCTCCCCGCGGCCGGCTCTGCTGCCGCGCAGGCCTCACCACCCCACTGTACTCCCATCGCTGGCCTAGCCATCCCTCTACTCACCCACACCTGCTGTTATTCTCCGGCGTCGGCAGACGAACCAGTAAACCCTCGTACGGTCGTACTTCCCTCCGCGTGGGAAACAACTGCCGAGTCTTCCCTGCCTCTATGTCGTTCCCTTCCTAGGCCTCGCCGTCGTCCACCGCCCTGGTGCTCTCGGCGCGGCCTGGTCAATGTGGTCAACGACCGACATGCATCTGAAGTGGACTTTAGGTGGAGAGGCCGACAGCTCGGTCCATGGCTGCACGCAAGGAAATGCCTCCTTATTACGCGCAAAATAATGATTCCTCCACATGACATCTGGGACCCACCGAAAGGGCCTCCGTATTTTGTGAAAAAACGTTACCGCCGCTGACAGCTCGGACCCACCAGCTATATCTTCGCACGCAAGGAAGTGCCTCCTTATTACGCACACAAAAATGAATACTCCCACTGTTAGCTGGGACCCAGTATAGTGGCAGGCTGACTTGTGGGCCTACTAAGTTGACGGGGATGGAGGGCTTTGTCAACTTAGTCAATATGCACGATTCTAGCTCCAGTGACCATACGATGTCCATCCAACGGCCGTAGTGCTTCTTCAACCTCTGGTCTTCTTGCTCCAGCCACCCAAACCAGCGCCGGTCGTGCCTCGTGCTCCTGCCTCCCATGGCCGGCTGCGATGCGGCGGAGGCCTCACCGCCCCCTACTACTCCCACCGCTGGCCAGGCCATCCCTCTACTCACCCACACCCCCTGTTATTCTGCGGCGATGGCAGCCTCACACCGCAGCCGAACCAGTGAACCCTCGTACTCCTCTCCGCGCGGGTTTCCACTTCTGCGTCTTCCCCAGCTCCGCGTCGTCCCCTTCCTAGGCCTCGCCGTCGTCCAGACCACCGCCCTGGTGCTCTCGGCATGGCGTGGTCAACGTGGTCAATGATCGACTTTCATCGGAAGAGTACTGTACGTGGAGAGGCTGACAGCTGGGTCCAGGCAACCGCAAGGAAGTGCCTCCTTATTACGCGCAAAATAATTATTCCCCCACCTTACAGCAGGGACCCACCGGACGGGCCACCTTATTTTGCAAAAAAAACTTTTCCCCCTGACTGTTCGGACCCACCGGACGGGCCAACGTATTTCACGAAAAAAAGTTCCCCCCGCTGTCATCTCGGACCCAACGGAAGTGCCTCTTTATTACGCACAAAAAAATGAATACTTCCCCTGCTAGCCGGACCCACCATGGTGGGAGGCTGACTTGTGGGCCTACTAAGTTGACTGGGACGGGGGCCTTTGTCAACTTTAGTCAATATGAACGATTCTAGCTCCACTGACCGTACGATGTCCATCCAACGGCCGTAGTGCTTCTTCAACCTCTGGTCTTCTTGCTCCAGTCGCCCAAAGCAGCGCCGGTCGTGCCGCATGCTCCTGCCTCCCGTGGCCGGCTGTGCTGCCGCAGAGGCCTCACCGCCCCCTACTATTCCCACCGTTGGCCAGGCCCTGCGGTGACGGCAGCCTCACACCGCGGACGAACCAGTGAACCCTCGTACTCCTCTCCGCGCGCGCGCGGGCTTCCACTGCCGCGTCTTCCCCGGCTCCCCGTCGTCCCCTTCCTAGGCCTCGCCATCGTCCACCGCCCTGGTGCTCTCGGTGCGGTGTGGTCAACGTGGTCAAGGAATGACTTCCATCGGACGTGGACTGTACGTGGAGAGGCTGACAGCTGGGTCCACGACGGCAGCAAGGAAGTGCCTCCTTATTACGCGGAAAATAATGATTCCTCCACCTGACAGGAGGGACCCACCGGACGGGCCACCGTATTTCATGAAAAAACATTCCCCCCCTGACTGCTGGGACCCACCAGCTACACCTTCGCACGCAAGGAAGTGCGTCCGGGCAAAAAAAAAACGATTCGCCCCCCTGACTGCTGGGACCCACCAGCTACATCTTCGCACGTAAGGAAGTGCGTCCGGGCAAAAAAAGAAAACCAAAAAGGACCCACCGGGCCCCCGATTGCTGGGACCCACCAGCTACATCTTCGCACGCAAGGAAGTGCGTCCGGGCAAAAAAAACGATTCGCCCCCTGACTGCTGGGACCCACAAGCTACATCTTCGCAGGCAAGGAAGTGCCTGACAGTCGGGACCCACCTGGTCGAAGCGTACGTAGCGTTGTCATTCTGGTCGCGAACGTGTACGTACATACTGGTCGATGTAGAGGCGCGCACGTGTCGTAGTAGAGGCGTGCACGTAGCATGTACACGTACGTACAACGGCCAGGGTGCAAGAAAGAAAATATGGCCACATATGTGTACATACGGGCGGGGTCTCGAACGCCTACTCGCGCATACGTACGGCGAGGGCTCGTGTACATGGCTGGGTCAGAACAGAGAAACAGCGTCGTCGTCGTGTTCATGGGTCAGAACGGAATGCGTGGTCGTGTTCATCGGGAGGGCTTGGACGGAAGAGGCGATGGAAATGAGGCCTGGCGTACCGCACAACGGAGGAAACGGACCTCTTACGGTCGAAACGGGGGTCCTGTTGATCGGGAGGGGTGTGGCGTATCGCAAAACGGAGGAAACGGACCTCCCACAGTCGAAACGGGGGTCCTGTTGATCGGGAGGGGTGTGGCGTACCGCAAAACGGAGGAAACGAACTTGTGTTGGAGCGCTACGGTCGAAACGAGGGTCCTGTTCATCGGGAGGGGTGTGGTGTACCGCAAAACGGGACTCCACGAGATACTGTTCATCTCCACCGTCGACCCCCTCCAGCCTCCACGGGCTCCTGTTCATCCAGCCTCCACCGCGCGCTACTCCACCGGCTACTGTTAAACCACCCCTCCACCGTCTACTATTCATCCAGCCCTCCATACCACGGGGTCCTGTTCAACCACCCCTCCACGGGCACCCCTCCACCGTCTACTGTTCATCCTGCCCTCCACACCATGGGGTCCTGTTCATCCACCCCTCCACGGGCACCCCTCCACCGTCTACTGTTCATCTAGCCCTCCACCACACCACGGGGTCCTATTCATCCAGAGGCAACGCCACCGCTCACTGTTCATCCAAACCCCCCGCAACGCTCACTGTTCATCCCATCGATCAGCTTCAGTTAGCAGCAGTAGCCAAGGAATCGCTCGATCAGGTTCAGTTAACAGCCATCGATCGATCGCTCGGGTTTAGTAACGCGTAGCCTGCAGTGCAATCGCTCGGGTTCAGTTAGAGCCCAACGCCTCACTCGGGTTCAGTTAGAGCCAACGCCTCGCACACACGCACACACGTTTACGAGAGAAACGCGCATCGCTCGGCCCCCGACCTCCCACCGTAACCGGGAACTCCCTGAAATTTTCCTCCCCCTCGCTTCTACCACGGGTTTTTCCGTCATGGACGGCCCAAAGAATGTCATGCAGCTGCATCTCCGGCCCACCCAGGACGAAAAGCCCATTTTCTGTCATGATTTTTTGTCATAGAAGTAGGAGCCCACCACATCTATGATGATATCGGGTTTTGTCACAATTATCGTCATAGAAGTGTCATATGTATGACAGAAATTTTTTCGTTCGGCCCAAAATGTCACGGATGTGTCTTTTTTTGTAGTGTAGGGTGGGCCTTAGGCCCATCTTCACCTAGGGTTTCCCCCCTCTCCCCTTTTTCTGCACCTTGGGCCTTGGTGGGAGGCGCACCAGCCCACTCAGGGACTGGTCCCTTCCCACTCTTGGCCCATGCAAGCCTCCGGGGCCGATGGCCCCTCCCTGTGGACCCCCAGAACCCTTCCGGTGGTCCTGGTACATTATCGGTGATGCCCGGAACACTTCCGGTGTCCAAATCCTCACTTCCTATATATCATTCTTTACCTCCTGACCATTTCTGGAACTCCTTGATACGTCTCCAATGTATCTACTTTTCCAAACACTTTTGCCCTTGTTTGGGACTCTAACTTGCATGATTTTAATGGAACTAACCCGGGCTGATGCTGTTTTCAGCAGAATTGCCATGGTGTTATTTTTGCGCAAAAATAAAAGTTCTCGGAATGACATGAAAATCAACGGAGAATATTTTTGGAATATATAAAAAATACTGGCAAAAGAATCAAGGCCAGGGGCCCACACCCTGTCCACGAGGGTGGGGGCGCGCCTACCCCCCTAGGCGTGCCCCTTGCCTCGTGGGCCCCCTGGTGCTCCATCGACGTCCATCTTGACTCCATATATTCATGTTCGGGGAGAAAAAAATCAGAGAGAAGGATTCATTGCGTTTTACGATACGAAGCCACCGTCAAGCCCTAAACTCTCTCGGGGGGCTGATTTGGAGTCCGTCCGGGGCTCCAGAGAGGGGAATCCGTCGCCATCGTCATCATCAACCTTCCTCCATCACCAATTTCATGATGCTCACCGCCGTGCGTGAGTAATTCCATCGTAGGTTTGCTGGACGGTGATGGGTGGATGAGATTTATCATGTAATCGAGTTAGTTTTGTTAGGGTTTGATCCCTAGTATCCATTATGTTCTGAGATTGATGTTGCTATGACTTTGCCATGCTTAATGCTTGTCACTAGGGCCTCAGTGCCATGATTTCAGATCTGAACCTATTATGTTTTCATGAATATATGTGAGTTCTTGATCCTATCTTGCAAGCCTATAGTCACCTATTATGTGTTATGATCCGTTAACCCCGAAGTGACAATAATCGAGATACTTACCGGTGATGACCGTAGTTTGAGGAGTTCATGTATTCACTAAGTGTTAATGCTTTGGTCCGGTACTCTATTAAAAAGGAGGCCTTAATATCCCTTAGGTTCCAATAGGACCCCGCTGCCACGGGAGGGTAGGACAAAAGATGGCATGTAAGTTCTTTTCCATAAGCACATATGACTATATTCGGAATACATGCCTACATTACATTGATGAACTGGAGCTAGTTCTGTGTCACCCTATGTTATAACTGTTGCATGATTGATCGCATCCGACATAATTATCCATCACTGATCCATTGCCTACGAGCTTTTCACATATTGATCTCTACTTAGTTACTTTTCCGCTGCCACTGTTACAATCACTACAAAACTGCTACCGTTACTTTTGCCATCGATACGTTGCTATGATATTACTTTGATACTAAATACTTTGCTGCAGATATTAAGTTTTCTAGGTGTGGTTGAATTGACAACTCAGCTGCTAATACTTGAGAATATTCTTTGGCTCCCCTTGTGTCGAATCAATAAATTTGGGTTGAATACTTTACCCTCGAAAACTGTTGCGATCCCAGGGGACTTGTGGGTTATCAAGACTATTTTCTGGTGCCGTTGCCAGGGAGCATAGCTATATTCTTTGAGTCACTTGGGATTTATATCTATTGATCACTATGAAGAACTTGAAAGATGAAAGAACCAAGATTTATCCCGCAACTACGAGGGGAGGTAAGGAACTGCCATCTAGCTCTGCACTTGGTTCACCTTCTATTTTGAGTAAACTTGCGACACCTACACATGCTATTGATTCTGATAGGTCGCATGTTATTGATGATGCCACTTTTGCTTTGCATGATACTTATGATGAAACTACTTCTATGCTTGATACTACTATGCCACTAGGTGAATTTCTTGATGAACAACTTGCTAGGGCTAGAGAGAATGAAATTATTGAAACTGATAATATTGATGAAAGTGATGATGAAGATTCTCCCCTAGATATGAATTACCTGTTGTGCCTGAGGGTTATGTTGTGGATGAAGAAACTGCTAGAGATTTTCTTGCTTGCAATGATAGATATGATCTTAAGAAATTATTAGCTAAGCTTAAAGAAAAGTCTTTGAATGCTAGAATGAAATATGACCCTCCTTTTGCTACTTCACCTATCTGTATTTCCGATAAGGATTATGATTTTTTTGTCGATCCTGAGTTAATTACTTTGGTTGAATCTGATCCTTTCTATGGCTATGAATCTGAAACTGTTGTGGCACATCTTACTAAATTAAATGATATAGCCACCCTGTTCACTAATGATGAGAAAACTCGCTATTACTTCATCCTTAAGTTATTTCCATTCTCATTAAAGGGTGATGCTAAAACATGGTTTAATTCTCTTGATCCTGGTTGTGTGCGCAGTCCCCATGATATGATTTATTACTTCTCTGCTAAATATTTCCCCGCTCATAAGAAACAAGCTGCCTTAAGGGAAACATATAATTTTGTGCAAATTGAAGAAGAGAGTCTCCCACAAGCTTGGGGGAGGATTCTCCGATTACTTAATGCTTTGCCTGATCACCCTCTCAAGAAAAATTAAATACTTGATATCTTTTATAATGGACTAACCGATGCTTCCAGAGACCACCTGGATAGTTGTGCTGGTTGTGTTTTCAGGGAAAGAACTGTTGATCAAGCTAAAATGCTATTGAATAATATGATGAGTAATGAAAATGATTGGACACTTCCTGAACCAACTCCTTAGCCAACTCCGAAGAAAAGGGGTATTCTATTTCTCAGTCCTGAAGATATGCAAGAGGTAAACAAATCTATGAAAGAAAAAGGTATTAAAGCTGAAGATGTTAAGAATTTACCACCTATTGAAGAAATACATGGTCTTGATAACCCGACACAGGTAGTAAAGGTAAATTCTTTCTATAGATTTGATGAAGGTGATATTCCTCATTATAAGTTTGCTAGCCAATGCTTAGATGAGTTTGATAATTTTATTGTTAGACAAGAAAACTTCAACGCTTATGTTGGTAGACAATTGAAACATAAAGCTTATATGATTGAACACTTGAGTGATTATATGGCTAGTGTTAAAGGTGAACTCAAACTTATTAGTAAACATGCTTCTATGGTTACCACTCAAGTAGAAGAAGTACTTAAAGCTCAGAATGATTTGCTCAATGAATTAAATAATAAGAAAAATGATAATGCTGTTAGAGTTATGACTAGAGGGGGTAAGATGACTCAGGAACCTTTTTATCCTGAGGGCCACCCTAAGAGAATTGAGCAGGATTCTCAGAGAATTAATATTGATGCACCTAGTTCTTCTAAGAGGAAGAAAAGAAAAATGATAGGACTTTGCATGCTTCTAGTGAACCTGTTGTAGATACACCTGAGAATCCCAATGATATTTCTATTTCTGATGCTGAAACACAATCTGGTAATGAACATGAACCTAGTGATAATGTTAATGATGATGTTCATGTTTATGGTCAACCTAGAAATGACAATGATGTAGAGATTGAACCTGCTGTTGATCTTGATAACCCACAATCAAAGTATCAACATTATTGTGACGCCCCGAGACCGACGCGCCAGGTGTCTTCCAGTTATTCGCTGTCTTTGCCATGTCATTTGCTTGTGTGATGCTTCTTGCCATGTCATCATGAGCATTGCATCATCATGTTTTCAAAACTTGCATCTGTCCGGGTTTCCCAGTTCCTTCCGTTGTCCGTTCTGAGCACAGACACACTTGCACGCGCCCGTGACACGTCTGAAATATTATTTTATAAGTGGCCGGACAATGTTCTCAGAATGGGTTGAAAGTTGGCGTGCGGTCTTATTTTAATGTAGGTAGACCGCTTGTCAAGTTTCGTCGCATTCGGAGCTAGTTTGATAGACCAACCGTTAAACATATAGCCGCAATATAGTCGGTTTATTCGTCGGACGTTTCGGTCTCCGGAACAGTCGCCGGGCCGCTCCGCTTCTCTCTCTTCTCAGCCCACAGTCTCTCC
The DNA here is from genome assembly GCF_018294505.1 of Triticum aestivum. Lineage (NCBI taxonomy): Eukaryota > Viridiplantae > Streptophyta > Magnoliopsida > Poales > Poaceae > Triticum > Triticum aestivum. The sequence goes on from NC_057803.1 coordinate 480,566,923, forward strand.
ACAGCCCACCTGCAGCCCACCTAACCCCTCCTCGTGTGCGAAACCATCCGATCACGATTGAGTGGCTCCGAAACGGCCCCAAACAACCCCTAGACCCAAACCCTAGCAATTTTGCTATATATGGACACCCTCCTTCCAGATTTGGCATCCCCTAGTCTCCACCTACCTCCTGCCGCAGCCTCCACCCTCCTCCTCGCATTCCGCGCCTGCCAAACCCCTCCCCGCCACTTGGCAGCGCCACCATGCCCCTTCAGCCAACCGGTGCGCGCCACCTCACCCCGCCAGACCGCCCAAACCACTCATGAGAGGCCACGTCGCCCCTGGCCTCCTCCCACCTCCGTTGCTAGCCCGCTTGGGCCTGCAACAGACCCGCCCTAGCCCATCGGGGCCTGAGGCAGCCCGCCCTGCCGCCAGCGAGATCCCGCTTCAACCCCGCCGACCCCGCCGGACTTCACCCGTGCTACCGCCGACCAAGCTCCCCGCCGGCCCCGTCTTCCCGCGCCGTCGCTGGATCCAGGCCTTCCCTCGCCGGATCCGCCTCTCCCCATCCCCGCTGCATCCCGTGCCGCAGCCGGAGAAGCTTCGCGGCCCCGTGACGCGCGACCCTGAAGTCGACAACTGCTACCACCGAGGTCGTCGCGCCGCTGCCGGATTTCACCCGTGCCACCGCTTAGAGCTCCTCGCCGACCAACTGCTTCAGATCCGCCGTCCCCGTCGATCCCCTGCCTCTCCATCGCTCGCCATCGCCATGGGTCGCTGTCGGTGCCCCTGCCATGGCCTCGCTTGACCTCCTGTCGAGGGAGACGGCGAGCGCCCGCCTCCACCCGACGCGGGCCGCGTCCTGCGCGAGGCCCAGTAACCAGCAACCAGCCTCCTATAGCCCAGCTCCACCTCAGGCCGATTTGGCCCAAGGTGAGCAGTTTCCCCCCAGCGCCCGTGCTCCTGTTGTGGCCCAGTCCAGCAGAATTCGGCCCGTTATGGCTTTTTTCCGGTTCCAGCGATTTTGTCTTTTTTCCCAGAGACAACAGTTTTGCAGTTTAGTCCCTCTAGATCATGCATTTAATAACTTCACAACCATGCATCATAATTAAACAAAATTAATAGGTAAAATGCTTAGAATTCTGTGTAGATTTATAATTTCCAACTTTCATGCATGTTTAAAATGTTTAAAATGCTGTTTGATTAAATTTGCCTATTGCCATGCTAAAATGCTTTATTTCATAACTAAATAACCGTAGCTCCAAACTTAACAAACTTTATGTGTAAATGGGGTAGAAAAATGCCTAGTTTAACATGGTGTACTTGCTTTGCATGTTAAACAACTCTAAAATATGGTTTAGGGCAGAACAATACCAAACCCATAATTTGCATATGAGGATTTTCTGGACTTGTTGCTTGTTGCTCCAGCCTCATTTAAACTTATGCGGCTATATCTCCCACGTGTTGAGGCACGACTTAGAGGCATAACCGCATTGTAGTTTTATCGCAAGAGAGGTAATCTTCACACATCCCATGTACTGAATAAGAAAGGGATAAAGAGTTGGCTTACAATCGCCACTTCACACAAATACAAGTTAAACATACATCATCCAGAATACAATCAAGGTCCGACTACGAAACCAAAATAAAGGAAGACAACCCCAAATGCTAGATCCCCGATCGTCCCAACTGGGCTCCACTACCGATCAACCGGAAAAGACATAAAACATCGATCAAGAATCTTCATCGAGCTCCCACTTGAGCTGGGTTGCGTCATCTGCACTGGTATCATCGGCACCTGCAACTGTTTGGAAGTATTTGTGAGTCACGAGGACTCAGCAATCTCACACCCGTGAGATCAAGACTATTTAAGAATAAGGTGTAGGATAGGGCAATGAGGTGGAGCTGCAGCAAGCACTAAGCAAATATGGTGGCTAACATACGCAAATAAGAGCGAGAAGAGAAGAGACGCAACAGTCGAAAAACTAGAAGTGATCAAGAAGTGAGCCTGAAACTACTTACGTTCAAGCATAACACAAGACCGTGTTCACTTCCCGGACTCCGCCTTTTCATATGCTTCACCCTCTTTCCATGTTAACCAACATTTAATATTGTTGGGTACATAAACAAGATCAAACTAAATAACTTGAATGTGGTGTTCTGTCAATATGCAACTCATTGCATATTGAGCTCCACTTAATTTGTAGTATTGTTTGTGCACTTTTCCATGCCTCATTAAACCGGACATGCATCATACTTGGTTGTGCATCATGCCATGATTAGGTGATGGTTGTTTACCATGTTGTTTGCTTCTGTCCGGTGTTGCTTCTTCGGGTTAGTTCCGATAACGTCGTGTTTGTGCGGATCCGTTCAACTACGTCCGTTTGTCTTCTTCATGGACTCGTTCTTCTTCCTTGCGGGATCTCAGGCAAGATGACTGTCGGGGATATACCCCGCGGCGTAAACCGGCCGGAAGTATAACCCGGCCGGACTAGGCGTTTCACTGGTAAACCGCCAGAGGATTGGCGATTTACGTGTCTGGCGGTTCACTGGTATGACGGTTCACGAGCCTGAAGACTCATTGGTGACCCGGCTAGACTTGGCGGTTTACTTGAGACCCGGTTTACACTTGGCGATTCACTGGCGACCTGCCCTGACCTGGCGGTTTACAAGCAACCCGCCGGAACATTATGACACACTTGTGACCCGGGGGACGGGTCAGATGAATGACAAGGCCCAAGGCTCAGAAGGCCGGTTTATGCCAATGGTGGGCCGGTTTAAGAGGAAAAGCATGAGGAACATTTATCTTACAAGGAGTTAAGACCTGGACTTGTATCTGGTTTGTATTAGAGATAGACTAGTCCTAATCCTAATAGGGCTCTACATGTAACCCGCCCCTCCAACATATATAAGGAGGGGCAGGGCTCCCCAAAAGGGGACAAGATTGACAAGTTCCACAAGTTGGACAAGTTAGGTTTAGACAATAGCTCTCAAGATAGAGCACTCTTGTAACCGTGATCATCATCATCAATATCAATGAAGTAGGATGTAGGCTTTTACCTCCACCGTGAGGGGCCAAACCTGGGTAAAACATCGCATCTCTCGTCCCGCTCAACCCCTCTCAAGCTACCACATAGATGCGTTGGCCTCGCGACAAGTCCTGACATTAAGGACATCTGCCGTGACAATTCCACGACAGTTGGCGCCCACCGTGGGGCCCTCGCACAACGGTGTTGAGTTCTTGGAGGGATTTTTCCTCAGGGATTGAGGAGTTCATAATTTTCCGATGAAGAAGAAACCAGTCAGAATTTACATCAACTCCAAGTTCATTGATCAAGACTAAACAAGTTTGAGTCAGCCCTCGCGATCGAGAAGTTCAAGATGAGTCAACCGATTGTTTGTCTAAAGCGAGCGGTTGAATCACAAGTCGCCGAGAACGACGTTTTTTGCAGTAACCTGTTTGGTCGACATGTCAGGTTTCGATCTGTAATGGTTTGTCAGAGCTGTTAAAGTCGCCAAGGTTCAAATTGCGCGTATCTACTGAAGGAAAAAGAAGTTGTCGCTCCGTTCTGATCAGCAGCAAAACCGAATTGATTAAGGAACCAAGGGACCCCGGCCTAGTCATCGTGTGCTGTTTGCAATTTGGGATCAATGGAATAAAAAAGGGAGGAGCGGAGGTCAACCCATCAACGACCCGGATTCTGCTCAGTTGTCGAGTCATCCGCGGCGTGCAAGTCGCCGTTGACTCCCGATTCAAGAGCCGCCTGGGCTTCAAACTGGCATCTCTGCTGGTCACCTTGAGCCGTCCCATATAAATCCGCTGCTGAGTTGCTGTCGTACAACCGCCGGCCATTGTGCCTGTCTCCCAAGCCACCGTTTTTACTCCGCCAAGCTGTTGCTGCTGTGCCCCTCCGTGGCGTTGCTCCTCCGGTGCGCCCCCGCTGGCCGGCACACCTCCGACCTCCAGCTTATGCGCCCGCACGCTCGAGCCGCCCGCTCGTTGGTGTAACTCCGACTTGCCGCCGGTCGCTGTGCCCATGCATTTGAGCCGCCTGCTCGTCGGTTTGACTCTGCCTCGCCGTGGCTTCGAATGCCCGATAACTTTATCCGAGGCACCGCATCTTCAATATGCCACCACCGCCGTCGTACTTCAACGCTGTGACTCGCCTTGCCCGATTCAGCCCCGAGCAAACTCGTCTATACGTCACTTCTGTCGTGACCTCAAGGTGCCATCGCCACAGATTCCGCCTTCGGTCGCTTCTACGAACTCGCGACTCCGGGTCATTTTCTCTGCTTCAAGCCACAACCGTTGTGGCATGCCGATGAGCTGCCGCTCCGCTTTAACCCGCCCTCGCTGGCCATCATCACTACAATCCGCCGCTGCACTGGGTCATCTTCTACCACCATCATCGACCCGAGGGTGCCACCGCTGCTGCTTTGAGCCGCCGGCCTCCAAGTGTTGCGAGCCGCCCCGACGGAGTTGCCATTGAGACACCCCGGCCAAAGCGACTTCATCTACGGCCTTCACACCTCTGAACCGGCCAAAGAGTATACTACAGTTTGCACGCAGTGGAGATTACACAAACTACGACGAACTCTCGCGAGGCCTTTGAAAGGATCAACACAGAAGTTCTTGGTTACCTACAGATGCCATATGGTGATCATCTGTCGCCTAAAATTAGGTGATATTTATCTTACATATATTGTTAAGTATATGTTGATTTCCTTTGACAAACAACTACTCCGCCCTATTGTATGTTTTGTATGCAGGACAATTGTGATTTATACCATGGGTACGGAGCACGTACTTGCAACATTGCGCCCGGTGTTCGTCCGTGCCTCATTACCCAGTAAATGGACGCGCAAGCCGCCACCCTTGCGGCCCGGACTACTTCAACTCACCGGAACCATCCCTGTGATTTACTCATCCATCCGCGCTGCCTTACAACGCCACGGATGACTCGCCCGTCCGCCGTCGTGGCCGGTTCACGTGTCCATGCTAGTTTACCACGCCGTGGCCGACTCGGTTGTGATTAATTTCAGCTTCACCATGGTGATCATCAACTCCATGGTGGATAACCCCTGGCATGATATATCAGGTGAAATCCATCCAATATATTTTATATTACATATTGCCTTCTTTAAAAGAGCAATTACTCCGGTTTGCAAAGTTGTTTAATGCAGGACCCTAAACCGCCATATTGGTGCAAATTTAAAGGCCGTCAGAAAATTTCCGGCTTAAAAAGAAGGATTCCGGTTTAAAATCCGGTTCAAGGGAAAGATGTCTCCCACAAAGCTTTGAAGCTCTCAATATCCGGTTTAATATCCCGGCTCAAGAAGAATTTATCTCTTGCAAACATTTAAAGTTGCCAAAGAGGGCCTGCAGCCATGATGCGCGGTTCAAACATGGGTATCCTGCTTTATTGGCTCATCATGTGTGGTTACACAGAGTTCATGTCTTAAAGCGGTCTCCGGTTTACCCCTTGAGTTAGCTTTTCAAAAGCTCTATATTATGTCACTTGGGGGCTTTGGTCATGTCCGAACCATAGCAACACCTTTTGATAGGCGTAAAGCCACAGCATCACTTGGGGACTTGTGGTCACGTCTGAACCATAGTCACGCCTCTTGATCGGCCTAGCGCCACAGCATCACTTGGGGGCTTTGGTCGAACCCGAACCATCGCTACACCTCTTGATCGGTGTAATGCCAATGCATCACTTGGGGACTTGTGGTCATGTCTGAACCATAGTCACGCCTCTTGGTCGGCCTAAGGCCACGAAATCACTTGGGGGCTTGGTCGAACCCGAACCATTGCCACGCCTTTTGATAGTTCGCTCTATCTCTATGTCACGCTACCTGCCGCTTGTTATATCATGCCTCCCATATTGCCATGTCAAGCCTTTAACCTGTTGGGGAACGTAGTAATTTCAAAATTTTCCTACGCACACGCAAGATCATGGTGATGCACAGCAACGAGAGGGGAGAGTGTTGTCTACGTACCAACGCAGACCGACTGCGGAAGCGATCACACAACGTAGAGGAAGTAGTCGAACGTTTTCCCGATCCGACCGATCCAAGCACCGTTACTCCGGCACCTCCGAGTTCTTAGCACACGTACAGCTCGATGACGATCCCCGGGCTCCGATCCAGCAAAGCGTTGGGGAAGAGTTCCGTCAGCACGACAGCGTGGTGACGATCTTGATGTTCTACCGTCGCAGGGCTTCGCCTAAACACCGCTACAATATGACCGAGGTGGAATATGGTGGCAGGGGGCACCGCACATGGCTATGGAATGATCACGGGGATCAATTGTGTGTCTAGAGGTGCCCCTGCCCTGTATATAAAGGAGCAAGGGGGGAAAGGTGCAGCCAGCCTTGGGGCGCGCCAGGAGGAGTCCTACTCCCTCTGGGAGTAGGATTCCCCCCCAATCCTAGTTGGAATAGGAATCCTCAAGGGGGGAAAGAGAGAGAGGGGGGCCGGCCACCTCTCCTAGTCCTAATAGGACTAGGGGATGGGGGAGGCGCGCGGCCACCTTGGGCTGCACCTTTCTCCTTTCCACTAAGGCCCATGAAGGCCCATATGGCTCCCGGGGGGTTCCGGTAACCTCCCGGTACTCCGGTAAAATCCCGATTTCACCCGGAACACTTCCGATATCCAAATATAGGCTTCCAATATATCAATATTTATGTCTCGACCATTTCGAGACTCCTCGTCATGTCCGTGATCACATCCGGGACTCCGAACAACCTTCAGTACATCAAAATGCATAAACTCATAATATAACTGTCATCAAAACCTTAAGCGCGCGGACCCTACGGTTCGAGAACAATGTAGACATGACCGAGACACGTCTCCGGTCAATAACCAATAGCGGGACCTGGATGCCCATATTGGCTCCTACATATTCTACGAAGATCTTTATCGGTCAGACCGCATAACATCATACGTTGTTCCCTTTGTCATCGGTATGTTACTTGCCCGAGATTCGATCGTCGGTATCCAATACCTAGTTCAATCTCGTTACCAGCAAGTCTCTTTACTCGTTCCGTAATACATCATCTCACAACTAACATATTAGTTGTAATGCTTGCAAGGCTTATGTGATGTGCATTACCGAGAGGGCCCAGAGATACCTCTATGACAATCGGAGTGACAAATCCTAATCTCGAAATACGCCAACCCAACATGTACCTTTGGAGACACCTGTAATGCTCCTTTATAATCACCCAGTTACGTTGTGACGTTTGGTAGCACCCAAAGTGTTCCTCCGGCAAATGGGAGTTGCATAATCTCATAGTCATAGGAACATGAATAAGTCATGAAGAAAGCAATAGCAACATACTAAACGATCGGGTGCTAAGCTAATGGAATGGGTCATGTCAATCCGATCATTCAACTAATGATGTGACCTCGTTAATCAAATAACAACACTTTGTTCATGGTTAGGAAACATAACCATCTTTGATTAACGAGCTAGTCAAGTAGAGGCATACTAGTGACACTAAGTTTGTCTATGTATTCACACATGTATTATGTTTCCGGTTAATACAATTCTAGCATGAATAATAAACATTTATCATGATATAAGGAAATAAATAATAACTTTATTATTGCCTCTAGGGCATATTTCCTTCGGTCTCCCACTTGCACTAGAGTCAATAATCTAGATTACATTGTAATGATTCTAACACCCATGGAGCCTTGGTGCTGATCATGTTTTGCTCGTGGAAGAGGCTTAGTCAACGGGTCTGCAATATTCAGATCCGTATGTATCTTGCAAATCTCTATGTCTCCCACCTGGACTAGATCCCGGATGGAATTGAAGCGTCTCTTGATGTGTTTGGTCCTTTTGTGAAATCTGGATTCCTTTGCCAAGGCAATTGCACCAGTATTGTCACAAAAGATTTTCATTGGACCCGATGCACTAGGTATGACACCTAGATCGGATATGAACTCCTTCATCCAGACTCCTTCGTTCGCTGCTTCCGAAGCAGCTATGTACTCCGCTTCACATGTATATCCCGCTACGACGCTTTGTTTAGAACTGCACCAACTGACAGCTCCACCGTTTAATGTAAACACGTATCCGGTTTGCGATTTAGAATCATCCGGATCAGTGTCAAAGCTTGCATCAACGTAACCTTTTACGGTGACCTCTTTGTCACCTCCATATACGAGAAACATATCCTTAGTCCTTTTCAGGTATTTCAGGATGTTCTTGACCGTTGTCCAGTGATCCACTCCTGGATTACTTTGGTACCTCCCTGCTAAACTTATAGCAAGGCACACATCAGGTCTGGTACACAGCATTGCATACATGATAGAGCCTATGGCTGAAGCATAGGGAACATCTTTCATTTTCTCTCTATCTTCTGCAGTGGTTGGGCATTGAGTCTGACTCAACTTCACACCTTGTAACACAGGCAAGAACCCTTTCTTTGCTTGATCCATTTTGAACTTCTTCAAAATCTTGTCAAGGTATGTGCTTTGTGAAAGTCCAATTAAGCGTCTTGATCTATCTCTATAGATCTTTATGCCTAATATGTAAGCAGATTCACCGAGGTCTTTCATTGAAAAACTCTTATTCAAGTATCCCTTTATGCTATCCAAAAATTCTATATCATTTCCAATCAGCAATATGTCATCCACATATAATACCAGAAATGCTACAGAGCTCCCACTCACTTTCTTGTAAATACAGGCTTCTCCGAAAGTCTGTATAAAACCAAATGCTTTGATCACACTATCAAAATGTTTATTCCAACTCCGAGAGGCTTGCACCAGTCCATAAATGGATCGCTGGAGCTTGCACACTTTGTTAGCTCCCTTTGGATCGACAAAACCTTCCGGTTGCATCATATACAACTCTTCTTCCAGAAATCCATTCAGGAATGCAATTTTGACATCCATCTGCCAAATTTCATAATCATAAAATGCGGCAATTGCTAACATGATTCGGACAGACTTAAGCATCGCTATGGGTGAGAAGGTCTCATCGTAATCAACCCCTTGAACTTGTCGAAAACCTTTTGCGACAAGTCGAGCTTTGCAGACAGTAACATTACCATCAGCGCCAGTCTTCTTCTTGAAGATCCATTTATTCTCAATTGCTTGCCGATCATCGGGCAAGTCAACCAAAGTCCATACTTTGTTCTCATACATGGATCCCATCTCAGATTTCATGGCTTCAAGCCACTTTGCGGAATCTGGGCTCACCATCGCTTCTTCATAGTTCGTAGGTTCATCATGATCTAGTAGCATGATTTCCAGAACAGGATTACCGTACCACTCTGGCGCGGATCTTACTTTGGTTGATCTACGAGGTTCGGTAGTATCTTGATCTGAAGTTTCATGATCATTATCATTAGCTTCCTCACTAACTGGTGTAGGTGTCACTGAAACAGTTTTCTGTGATGTACTACTTTCCAATAAGGGAGCAGGTACAGTTACCTCGTCAAGTTCTACTTTCCTCCCACTCACTTCTTTCGAGAGAAACTCCTTCTCTAGAAAGGATCCATTCTTAGCAACGAATGTCTTGCCTTCGGATCTGTGATAGAAGGTGTACCCAACAGTCTCCTTTGGGTATCCTATGAAGACACATTTCTCCGATTTGGGTTCGAGCTTATCAGGTTCAAGCTTTTTCACATAAGCATCGCAGCCCCAAACTTTAAGAAACGACAACTTTGGTTTCTTGCCAAACCACAGTTCATAAGGCGTCGTCTCAACGGATTTTGATGGTGCCCTATTTAACGTGAATGCGGCCGTCTCTAAAGCATAACCCCAAAAACGATAGCGGTAAATCAGTAAGAGACATCATAGATCGCACCATATCTAGTAAAGTACGATTATGATGTTCGGACACACCATTACGCTGTGGTGTTCCGGGTGGCGTGAGTTGCGAAACTATTCCACAATTTTTCAAATGTACACCAAACTCGTAACTCAAATATTCTCCTCCATGATCAGATCGTAGAAACTTTATTTTCTTGTTACGATGATTTTCAACTTCACTCTGAAATTCTTTGAACTTTTCAAATGTTTCAGATTTATGTTTCATTAAGTAGATATACCCATATCTGCTTAAGTCATCTGTGAAGGTGAGAAAATAACGATATCCGCCACGAGCCTCAATATTCATCGGACCACATACATCGGTATGTATGATTTCCAACAAATCTATTGCTCTCTCCATAGTACTGGAGAACGGTGTTTTAGTCATCTTGCCCATGAGGCACGGTTCGCAAGTACCAAGTGATTCATAATCAAGTGGTTCCAAAAGTCCATCAGTATGGAGTTTCTTCATGCGCTTTATACCGATATGACCTAAATGACAGTGCCACAAATAAGTTGCACTTTCATTATCAACTCTGCATCTTTTGGCTTCAACATTATGAATATGTGTATTACTACTATCGAGATTCAATAAGAATAGACCACTCTTCAAGGGTGCATGACCATAAAAGATATTACTCATATAAATAGAACAACCATTATTCTCTGATTTAAATGAATAACCGTCTCGCATTAAACAAGATCCAGATATAATGTTCATGCTCAACGCTGGCACCAAATAACAATTATTTAGGTCTAATATTAATCCCGAAGGTAGATGTAGAGGTAGCGTGCCGACCGCGATCACATCGACTTTGGAACCATTTCCCACGCGCATTGTCACCTCGTCCTTTGCCAGTGCCCGCTTATTCCGTAGTCCCTGTTTCGAGTTGCAAATATTAGCAACAGAACCAGTATCAAATACCCAAGTGCTACTGCGAGCTCTAGTAAGGTACACATCAATAACATGTATATCACATATACCTTTGTTCACCTTGCCATCCTTCTTTTCTGCCAAATACTTGGGGCAGTTCTGCTTCCAGTGACCAGTCTGCTTGCAGTAGAAGCACTCAGTTTCAGGCTTAGGTCCAGACTTGGGTTTCTTCTCCTGAGCAGCAACTTGCTTGCTGTTCTTCTTGAAGTTCCCCTTCTTCTTCCCTTTGCCCTTTTTCTTGAAACTAGTGGTCTTGTTAACCATCAACACTTGATGCTCCTTCTTGATTTCTACCTCCGCAGCTTTCAGCATTGCGAAGAGCTTGGGAATAGTCTTGTTCATCCCTTGCATATTATAGTTCATCACGAAGCTCTTGTAGCTTGGTGGCAGTGATTGGAGAATTCTGTCAATGACGCAATCATCCGGAAGATTAACTCCCAATTGAATCAAGTGATTATTATACCCAGATATTTTGAGTATATGCTCACTGACAGAACTGTTCTCCTCCATCTTGCAGCTATAGAACTTATTGGAGACTTCATATCTCTCAATCCGGGCATTTGCTTGAAATATTAACTTCAACTCCTGGAACATCTCATATGCTCCATGACGTTCAAAACGTCGTTGAAGTCCCGATTCTAAGCCGTAAAGCATGGCACACTGAACTATCGAGTAGTCATCAGCTTTGCTCTGCCAGACGTTCATAACATCTGGTGTTGCTCCAGCAGCAGGCCTGGCACCCAGCGGTGCTTCCAGGACGTAATTCTTCTGAGCAGCAATGAGGATAATCCTCAAGTTACGGACCCAGTCCGTATAATTGCTACCATCATCTTTCAACTTTGCTTTCTCAAGGAACGCATTAAAATTCAACGGAACAACAACACGAGCCATCTATCTACAATCAACATAAACAAGCAAGATACTATCAGGTACTAAGTTCATGATAAGTTTAAGTTCAATTAATCAAATTACTTAAGAACTCCCACTTAGATAGACATCCCTATAATCTTCTAAGTGATTACGTGATCCAAATCAACTAAACCATAACCGATCATCACGTGAGATGGAGTAGTTTTCAATGGTGAACATCGTTATGTTGATCATATCTACTATATGATTCACGCTCGACCTTTCGGTCTCCGTGTTCCGAGGCCATATCTGCATATGCTAGGCTCGTCAAGTTTAACCTGAGTATTCTGCGTGTGCAAAACTGGCTTGCACCCGTTGTAGATGGACGTAGAGCTTATCACACCCGATCATCACGTGGTGTCTGGGCATGACGAACTTTGGCAATGGTGCATACTCAGGGAGAACACTTCTTGATAATTTAGTGAGAGATCATCTTATAGTGCTACCGTCAATCAAAGCAAGATAAGATGCATAAAAGGATAAACATCTCATGCAATCAATATAAGTGATATGATATGGCCATCATCATCTTGTGCTTGTGATCTCCATCTCCGAAGCACCGTTATGATCACCATCGTCACTGGCGCGACACCTTGATCTCCATCGTAGCATCGTTGTCGTCTCGCCAATCTTATGCTTCCACGACTATCACTACCGTTTAGTAATAAAGTAAAGCATTACATCGCGATTGCATTGCATACAATAAAACGACAACCATATGGCTCCTGCCAGTTGCCGATAACTCGGTTACAAAACATGATCATCTCATACAATAAAATTCAGCATCATGCCTTGACCATATCACATCACAACATGCCCTGCAAAAACAAGTTAGACGTCCTCTACTTTTTTGTTGCAAGTTTTACGTGGCTGCTACGGGCTTAAGCAAGAACCAATCTCACCTACGCATCAAAACCACAACCATAGTTTGTCAAATAGACTCCATTTTAACCTTCGCAAGGACCGGGCATAGCCACACTTGGTTCAACTAAAGTTGGAGAGACAGTCGCCTGCAAGCCACCTGTGTGCAAAGCACGTCGGGGGAACCGGTCTCACGTAAGCGTACGCGTAATGTTGGTCCGGGTCGTCTCGTCCAACAATACCGCCGAACCAAAGTTTGACATGCTGGTAGGCAGTATGACTTATATCGCCCATAACTCACTTGTGTTCTACTCGTGCAAATAACATCAAACCATAAAACCTAGGCTCGGATGCCACTGTTGGGGAATGTAGTAATTTCAAAATTTTCCTACGCACACGCAAGATCATGGTGATGCACAGCAATGAGAGGGGAGAGTGTTGTCTACGTACCAACGCAGACCGACTGTGGAAGCGATCACACAACATAGAGGAAGTAGTCGAACGTCTTCCCGATCCAACCGATCCAAGCACTGTTACTCCGGCACCTCCGAGTTCTTAGCACACGTACAGCTCGATGACGATCCCCGGGCTCCGATCCAGCAAAGCGTTGGGGAAGAGTTCCGTCAGCACGACGGCGTGGTGATGATCTTGATGTTCTACCGTCGCAGGGCTTCGCCTAAGCACCGCTACAATATGACCGAGGTGGAATATGGTGGCAGGGGGCACCGCACACGGCTATGGAACGATCACGGGGATCAATTGTGTGTCTAGAGGTGCCCCCTGCCCCTGTATATAAAGGAGCAAGGGGGAAGAGGTGCGGCCAGCCTTGGGGCGCGCCAGGAGGAGTCCTACTCCCTCTGGGAGTAGGACCCCCCCCCCCCAATCCTAGTTGGAATAGGAATCCTCAAGGGGGGAAAGAGAGAGAGGGGGGCCGGCCACCTCTCCTAGTCCTAATAGGACTAGGGGATGGGGGAGGCACGCGGCCACCTTGGGCTGCCCCTTTCTCCTTTCCACTAAGGCCCATGAAGGCCCATATGGCTCCCGGGGGGTTCCGGTAACCTCCCGGTACTCCGGTAAAATCCCGATTTCACCCGGAACACTTCCGATATCCAAATATAGGCTTCCAATATATCAATCTTTATGTCTCGACCATTTCGAGACTCCTCGTCATGTCCGTGATCACATCCGGGACTCCGAACAACCTTCGGTACATCAAAATGCATAAACTCATAATAACTGTCATCGTAATGTTAAGCGTGCGGACCCTACGGTTCGAGAACAATGTAGACATGACCGAGACACGTCTCCGGTCAATAACCAATAGCGGGACCTGGATGCCCATATTGGCTCCTACATATTTTACGAAGATCTTTATCGGTCAGACCGCATAACATCATACGTTGTTCCCTTTGTCATCGGTATGTTACTTGCCCGAGATTCGATCGTCGGTATCCAATACCTAGTTCAATCTCATTACCGGCAAGTCTCCTTACTCGTTCCGTAATACATCATCTCACAACTAACATATTAGTTGTAATGCTTGCAAGGCTTATGTGATGTGCATTACCGAGAGGGCCCAGAGATACCTCTCCGACAATCGGAGTGACAAATCCTAATCTCGAAATACGCCAACCCAACATGTACCTTTGGAGACACCTGTAATGCTCCTTTATAATCACCCAGTTACATTGGACGTTTGGTAGCACCCAAAGTGTTCCTCCGGCAAACGGGAGTTGCATAATCTCATAGTCATAGGAACATGTATAAGTCATGAAGAAAGCAATAGCAACATACTAAACGATCGGGTGCTAAGCTAATGGAATGGGTCATGTCAATCAGATCATTCAACTAATGATGTGACCTCGTTAATCAAATAACAACACTTTGTTCATGGTTAGGAAACATAACCATCTTTGATTAACGAGCTAGTCAAGTAGAGGCATACTAGTGACACTAAGTTTGTCTATGTACTCACACATGTATTATGTTTCCGGTTAATACAATTCTAGCATGAATAATAAACATTTATCATGATATAAGGAAATAAATAATAACTTTATTATTGCCTCTAGGGCATATTTCCTTCATAACCCACCTTCCTAGCAAACCGTTGTTTGACTATGTTACCGCTTTTGCTCAGCCCCTCTTATAGCGTTGTTAGTTGCAGGTGAAGTTGAAGTTTGTTCCATGTTGGAACATGGATATGTTGGGATATCACAATATCTATTATTTTATTTAATGCATCTATATACTTGGTAAAGGGTGGAAGGCTCGGCCTTATGCCTGGTGTATTGTTTCAATCTTGCCGCCCTAGTTTCCATCATACCGGTGTTATGTTCCTTAATTTCGCGTTCCTTACACGGTTGGGTGTTATGGGAACCCCTTGACAGTTTGCTTTGAATAAAACTCCTCCAGCAAGGCCCAACCTTGGTTTTACATTTTCCTAACAACCTATTACCCTTCCCTTGGGTCGGCCAACCCGAGGGTCATCTTTATTTTAACCCCCCGGGCCAGTGCTTCTCTAAGTGTTGGTCCGAACCGAGCCGCCTGCGGGGCCACCTCGGGGAAACTCGAGGTCTGGTTTTACTCATAGCTTGTCTCATCCGGTGTTGCCCTGAGAACGATATACGTGCGACTCCTATCGGGATTGTCGGCACATCGGGTGGCTTTGCTGGTCTTGTTTTACCATTATCGAAATGTCTTGTAACCGGGATCCCGAGAGTGATCAGGTCTTCCCGGGAGAAGGAATATCCTTCGTTGACCGTGAGAGCTTGTGATGGGCTAAGTTGGGACACCCCTGCAGGGTATAAACTTTCGAGAGCCGTGCCCGCGGTTATGTGGTAGATGTGAATTTGTTAATGTCCGGTTGTAGAGAACTTGACACTTAACTTAATTAAAATGCATCAACCGCGTGTGTAGCCGTGATGGTCTCTTTCTGGCGGAGTTCGGGAAGTGAACACGGTCTTGTGTTATGCTTGAACGTAAGTAGTTTCTGGATCACTTCTAGTTTCTCGACCATCGCGTTGCTTCTCTTCTCGCTCTCATTTGCGTATGCTAGCCACCATATTTGATTAGTGCTTGCTGCAGCTCCTCCTCATTACCCTATCCTACCCCTTAAGCTTAAACAGTCTTGATCTCGCGGGTGTGAGATTGCTGAGTCCTCGTGACTCACAGATACTTCCAAACAGTTGCAGGTGCTGATGATACCAGTGCAGATGACGCAATCCAGCTCAAGTGGGAGCTCGATGAAGATTCTTGATCGATGTTTTATGTCTTTTCCGGTTGATCAGTAGTGGAGCCCAGTTGGGACGATCGGGGATCTAGCATTTGGGGCTGTCTTCCTTTATTTTGGTTCCGTAGTCGGACCTTGGCTGTATTCTGGATGATGTATGTTTAACTTGTATTTGTGTGAAGTGGCGATTGTAAGCCAACTCTTTATCCCTTTCTTATTCAGTACACTAGTTGACCCATTGCGCCAAATGGCGCAGAGACCTGCTGAATACATGTTGTCGATGAAAGTAGTTTCATGCTGCAAGAACCTTCAACTAAAGCCATGTTCGTGATGAAAATAGTTTCCTTTACTAAGGACAGGCCATGTATATACAGTCGGTTTAGTTGTGGTCTGCTAAATCCATATGCGCCTTGAAAAAAAACATGATTTAATTTGCAGAGCCTCACGTGTTTCAAGTATGAATAAGAACTACGAACTCTTTTTGTGAGATTCAAACACATTTTCAGAGTTTTTATTTCTTAGTACATGTTGTCTAAAGTAACATTTGCCCAGAGAGAGAGAGAAGCATACCCCTCTCTCATTATGATTATTATTAAAAGGTATTAAATTCGAAATAAACAATTTCATTTACTTGAAGCACTTGAAGAAAGAGAACCGAGACATACTTGCAATGCTCATTTAACTTGTGAAGGACAAAAATATTCCATCGTCTCTGAATGATGAACTAAACTAAATAAGAAATATATGCAGTAAATTCATTCAAAGTAGAAAAGGGATCTTACATCAAATAAGGCATTACAACAAACATGGTGTTATCTTAGTAAAAGAAATTACATCATTAGAAGAGAAAAGGGAAGAAAAACAAACATGAGATTGAGATTAATACACCTAGGAGGAGGTCGTAGATATCACTGCGATCATTTTGCGGCCTGGGGAGCAAGGATCCATGGTTTTTATATGCCTTGTCCGGCTGCTGGAGTAGATGACATGGAAACATCGTCTCTATCATCTTGATGGCTTAGACCCAGGAGCCGGATGTTCATCTCGGCCCTCCCCGGCTTCCATCAATGGATTTTTATAGTCAGGGTTAAAGACTGAGAGGCCCTATGCATGTTCACAAAAACACAATTTTGACAAATTATCTCTATTTTCGAGAGAACTGGTCGTACATGAAGCATCAAGAACACATGTGCACAAATCTAATTCTAACTGAATTTAGCTTTCAGTTGGCATTTCCTCAAACAATCAAGTGCACCTATTATTATTTGGCTGACAAAAATATGAACACCAAACATGCCATCATCGTTAAGCAATTCAAGGATGTCTATGAATCGGACATGAAATATTTGGAGCATGGAATAAAAAACAGCACACTGTCTTCGGTCATAACTAACCATATGTGAAGAATGTTTTCGGTCATACAAACCACATTTCAGACCCCTTTTCCATTATATCTTAACTCTAAGATCACAGCTACACGGCCGTGTGTCATAAAAACAAATAATTTCTAGTGTAAATTTAAGTTTTGTAGAGAACCTGTCACCAAATGGTGCATCATTATCAAGAAAATACGGACGAAGGACTGCCAATTCGGCACAACATGTATTTAATCTTATCCAATTGTTTAACCCCCTAAAGCATCTCATACTAATTCCTTATCTTCTAATATCATTCTGGATGGAAAAGAAAAAACAATGCATTAACCAAGGACCCTAGTAATATTTTAATTTATATTTAGAGCACTACAATATATATTCTTTGTATGAACTTTGTAACACATAATAATAATATTCCATTGGCCTTTTCTCAACATAAGAATTCCAATGATTTCGTTCTCAACTCCATAATGAAGCCGGATACATACATGAATTTTAGTATTTTTGCAATAGCTAACTGTGTAACTTTTCTCCATAAATATGAGATAACTTAAATGGCAGGATGATGTTTGTTTTCCCCTTATTTTCAGCTGGATCTCAATAAATCAGCGGCAAGGAGTACACATCACCATGGTTTAGTTTAATAAGTTGCTTCATTTCAAGAACGTGTATTCCGTTCTCCTATACATGTCAGCAAGCTCTTTTTGTACTGGCGACAATCAGGAAAAAGCCTGATGTGCGAAAGCAATAGACGAAAACCTTTTTAGAGCTCGCGATAAACTGATATACATATATGGTACTCATCTTCCTCCGCTGGATGCCATGTTCCAACTTCCAAGTAAAGAAAGGTATGCCGTTTCCATTTGATTATAAATTGTGCTCTCAATGCAAGGAAAGTATATGCCGGTTTAAGAAATAACCTCAAATTTAATCATACAACTGTATATTTATGCTATCCATGATTTCGAAAGAGTTACCTGTATGTTGTCATCAACGTTCCCTGTCTAGAGCAGCAGTGAGAGCAAGCCTGTGAAACAAGGCACAGAAGAAAGCATACTATGATGAACCAATGATGAATATCTTACAAAGTTAGACATTTACAACAATTGTAGCACCAAATAGTTCGATGCCCTAATAAAGCTACCTAAAGAGATTAGCTTTGTCCGGACGGGCGACACGGGAGGCGATCTCGATCCAGTTTTCTGCGACCTCCCTTCCGATCTCTCTTCCCTCGCCGCCGCCGGGCAACGCCGCCGGGCAAAACCCGTGCGGTCGACGGTGGCGGCGGGGCCCCGGCAGTTCCGCAGCGACGAGTAGAAGTGAGCAGCAGCGACGATGAAACTCCGGCGGCACCGCATCAGCCTCTGCGTAGATGCGGCGGTTCATAGCGCTAATAAATAGCTCTGTTGGACCAGCAGATTCACGCAGCAGTACAGGAGAAGCAGCACAAGCAGATGCGGGATGTGCTGCTCGCTTCGATCTGGTGCACGCGGGGCGTGGTGTCGCCTCGGAGCGGCTCTTGCTGGCTGCAGCCGCCACGAGCACCAGCCCGGTGTGCCTGGCGACAAGCTTGACAGAGGTCACGCGCAACCCGGCTATGATGTCCATGACGGCGCATGAACGCTGCAAGGTGTCGTTCTCAGATCCGGCCATGGCGTCCGATGGGCCTGGGCGGCACTCTCTCCTGTGAGGTGACTGTCTGGTGTAGTGTGCTCCGCCGCAGCGATGGTCCGTCTAGTAGTCACTTTGGCCTACGTATGGCGGCACCCTAGCTGCGGATTGCGATGGTCACGAAAGGTCTTTGTGATGGTTTCTTCCTCCAGATCCAGTAACTACTGTTGGCGGTTTATACTGACGACATTGCGAGATGCACGCAGAAGGCTTCTTTATGGGTTTCAGTGTGTCTCACTTCAGTTAGTCAGTCAGTCTTCGACAGTGGCATGCAATCTATGGACGGCGACTTGACGCAAAGGAAATGGTTGTGCAGTAACGAGGGTGATTTCTAGCCCAACACATGTAGCTGCTGGAATCGCGGAAAAGTGGTGACAACAACACATGTTGACTTTGATGTGGTGCTTCTCGAGTACCTTGTCTCGAGCTCCGGGGTGAAAACCCCAGGTATGGCCAGAGTTGGTATACCTGGCAATGATGATGCTTTAGCATCGTTACCTTGTTGAAGGCATTGCTTGGATGTTCGGACTTGTTCTTTAGGGTGAAAACCTAGCATTCGACATTTGATGGTCGAATCCGGTGACGGTGGCGCACGGGCGTTGTTTCCTTCTTGAAGACGTTGTTGTTGAAGAATCTTATGGTCCTTGTGGTGTCAAAGAGATGGTTGGTGCGGATATGGTCGTTGTAGTACTTTGTCGATCGCTGTTTTGATCACTTTTTTATCGCTTAGGTATAGCTTTGGTCTTGTATGACTTTGTTCTTTGCCAGCATGTTTTAGATATGTGTGCGTTAGTGTTGGTTGTGTGCATCCTAACTATGCAGAGGCCGGGTGTACGCCCATTATGTTTGTATCCACTTGATGCTTCATTTTGAGTAATAAAATTCACCCTTTGTCGGAAAAAATAAAGCTACCTAAGAAAACCATGGCTCCAGAGCCTTGTCACCTACACATTAAATTATTGTAACTATATAAGAAATTGCAACAGTATTACAAATAACCTAATGATATATCAGATTACATGACAATGATCTTCTTAAGAAAACTACCAGTTTACATGACATCTCCAACCATATTTCTTACAATTTTTCAATTTCGGTATTAGTATATGAAATATGCAAATCTATCTACAGACACAAAAACATTACTGTGATTGGTGTTTCCAAACATAAATCTACAAATAATATTCAGAAACAGATTCATAACAATAGCAAACAAGCCTCCTCTATTTCCTTAAATATGGTGCATAACAAATGAATGACAGAATAGAAAATGTTGTAATGGTGCCATACTACCAAAAACACAATCTTGTCCATTACCTTGAGGAACATGAGATCTGAAAATACGACACTGCAATAAAGTGAAAATTCTGGCAATGTCCATGGACCTGCAAGCACCATTCAATAGTCACACAAACAAATCAAAAATACATAGAAGGGGCAGTGGGAGAGGGGTAATATCATGCCTTCATGTACCAAGGCTGGGAGTATAATAGAACACATTTGTGTTACAATATAAATAATGATATGGAGTCTGGATTAGAAGATAATTTGCTACAAGCTTACACTTGAAAATCTCTTAACATTATATCATTATAATCAACATATTCATCTCACCATAAAGCAATAAAATTTAATTAATCCACATTCAGAAAAACATGCACAATGGTCTTCACATTTAATCACTAATCAAATGTGTGTACTGTATTCTCGTGTATAGCCAAAAGTGAAGTATATAGAATTTGAATTTTCAGCGGTACTTTAGCAGAACTCAACAAATTAATACTTGTATGTGCCACCTTAACGATGAGACACAATAAGGATGCAACAATCCGAGAGGGGAGGAAAGATACAAACCTTAATGATGAGAACTAAAAAGTAGCAAAACAGAGGCACCCAAACTTCTGAAGAGACAAACTGAAAAAAATAACCAGAGGAGATGAACCGAACAAACCTCCACAATGAAAATGAAAGCTCATTGCTGGAAGACAAAAAACTCTTTTAACCGACAATCTCATATGCAATGGAAAAGAGCACACATCTGGTCCACACATAATCATGACTTTACATATGCATAATTAGAAGAGTATTTTTTTTTCTAGTTTCAGTAATTACATCTCATCTATTTCTTGTTCTGCTTTATCCTCACTTGAGGTGGTATTATCATTCTCGAGCTTCATGCCAAAATGACCCATAATTCTTTCCAGCTACGTTTTAATTTATAATGTAAAGACCAAGATAAATAGAGACAAGCAGCATGTGTTTCTGCAAGTCTATAAGAGTGGGAATATAGAGGGGGTGCCAATATGGGGTGTGTGAAATATCACAACAAATAAAAATGAAACACATAGGTGGCAGTGTCATCTACTCATACCTGTTGTTCTTTAGCTATACTATCATAAGGCACCTCTATCCAGTTCTATAATCTCTGTAGGCACTCTTCCTACAATAGAAAATGCCGCAAAAACTTAGTTGTATAAAGATGAACAACTTGTATATAACAACCTAGCTGTATACCAACGAATAAGAGAGCAAGTGGAGGCAAACCTGAACCATCTCGAGCTCCTTGCTCCTGCTACTCCATCGACCACATCCGCTGCTCCGTGGACCCCTGCTGCTTCTAGGCTCTCCATATACGCTCTAGAAATGGTTCATCTCAAATTCTGAAGGTAACAGTGTCACTACAAATTCTGAAAATAACACTATAACTTTGTAAACGATTCATCTCAATAAGCAAGTAGGACTCAACCAAGTACATAATTTACGCCAATACAACATATCAAAGCATAAGTAAGAAATAGACAGAGGGAGAAGGGAGGGAAGATACCATCACAGGAACCAAATCGAAGCACCATACTCCCAAGAACTGCCTGGCTGCAGCAAGCCCTTATTGTCATGGCGCAGATAAGATATTCTTGCTTATGGCACACCACACCACGTGCACTACCAGATCAATCTTAAGTCCGAAATACCCTCTTAAAAACTGGAAGAAAAAATCACAGGTTACCATGGAAGTTGAGGAAAGGATGAAGAAAAATAGGAAGATGCTCACCTGTGTCGGCGCTCCTCCACAAACTTTTAGCTTTCCTGGGGTTCTCCTCTGCAGGTAGAGGCTAGGGATGAGGCTCGACTAGGAGGGGTTTCCCCGCTGCCGCTGCTGCACTCACTGCATCGTACCTTCATCCCCTGGCCTGCCTAGCTGGTGTGCGCCGAGCAAGTGTACAAGAAAATTTTGAATCTGTAAATCCATGCCTGAGACAATGAACTAAACATTAGCTCTGTACCTGAGACAATGAACTGAACATTAGCTCTGTCCATTCAGCAAGATACAGATACCAACATTCTATGAAAAGAAAGTGCATAACCGGCATCACACTTTTCTTGGTGCAGGTGATCAACCTGAGCACTCACCTAAGCTCAGCTGCTGCTCAACCCCCTCTTCTCCAACCCTGGAACATTTATTCCTGTAGCAAACCAAATGAAGAAACAAAATGTCTAAATTTATAAGGCCAAATGCACATACCAAAATTTGAGAAATTCAAAATAAATAAATGAACAATCAGAGGAGTTGATGGGAGAGAGAAGCATATACCTAGCATAAATTCGCACCACCATGTGAGGTTTGGTTGAGACGGACAATGAATCGGGCACTGGAATAAATTGTCCTTGGAAGTGCAAGCACCATGAAGTACAATCAGTCAATCACACAACCAAATCGAAATCACACAGGAGGAGCACATGAGGGAGAGGGAGCAGGACACTATAAAAAAATACACTTCTGTGATGATACGTGTTTGTCAGAGTAGGTCGCGTTTTCTGTCATGCATGTACATCCATGACAAATTTATGACAGAATCAAGATAGTCATACCTGTGCTGCCGTAGAAGTGTTCCATGACATTACCAAAATTATCATCACGGAAGTGTCCACTTCCATGACAATAAATCGCGCGTCACAGAAGTGCTTTCGTCAAGGGTGACCGACACGTGACATCCACCGCAACGGAACGCCGTTAAGCTATCGGGTCAGGTTTTGGATCCGATAACCCGTTAACAGCCCCGACCAATGGGGATTTTCCATGTGTAAAATCATCATTGGCTGGAGGAAACACGTGTCGGCTCGTCATTGGGACAGATGTCAACCACTCATTGGACGGAAGGCGCCTATGATACGTCGACACGTGGCACGGCCCAACAGAGGCCCATTCCTGTGAAAAGTCTGGCCCGTTTGATTTGGTCAAAAGCTGGCGGGCCAGCCCATGGAAAGCCTGTTAACGGCATGTTCGAATATAGCCCATTTACAACCCGCTAACCCAAGGCCCGTTATGCCCTATCCGAATTAGGCCCAGTAGCATCATCTGGGCCATCCAATATGATTCCAGCCCATTTTCACTTCTGGCCCATGTATGGCCCATGACGTCTTTCAGCCCATATGAGGCCCTATGTAACTCTTGGCCTACTAACGGCCCGTGGTGAAACTGGCCCGTAATAAACAGTGTATCACTTTACACCCATTAATGCCCGTGGTGAAACTGGCCCGTAATGAACAGTGTATCACTTTATACCCATTAACGGTCCGTTATTCTGTTGGGCCGTTTCCAGGCCATGTTATCTTTCGGCCTTCTCAGAGCCCATTTATTCTTGGGCTTATTTCCAGCATTCGTTTACTTACGGCCCGTTACTGTCATTTTCTGCTTGTGGGCCAAATTCAGCCCGTGGTTATAGTCGGCCCGTTTGTTGTCCGTTAATATGTTGGGCCGTTTCATAGCGTCATCAAATACGGCCTATTAACGATGACCCATTATGGTCGGCCCATGAACGGATGATTCCAACTCTATCCCATTTACGGCCGTAATGCGGTCTATTTGGCCCATGTTTGGCCAACCGATTATACAGCCCGTATAAGGCCCATTGATAATACGACCCACAGAAGGCCCATTGTTTCTACGGCCCGTAGAAGGCCCACTGTTTCTACGGCCAGTAGGAGGCCCAGTGTCACTACAGTAAATATTAGCCCATGGTTATTGTGGCCTAGTTTTAAAAAATAGGTTATTGTAGCCACTAGCTAACCGCGGAAAAAGAACTGCAATGACTAGAAGCAAACAAATAAACAAGACAACAAGGAAATAAATAAGCAAGCAACTAACGGTAGGCTATCACGGCTATTACACATATTACATCCCCTGGGCATCAAAGTTCGCCACCAGTGCAAATATAGGGAACAAAGCAGCATATCATATACACTGGTTGTCAAAGTTGGCGACCAGCGCAAATAAACGCCGCAGCAAAACAAATCCAGAACTGAAACCACTTCAGAAGATCTCAAGAAACAATATCCTGGGTACCCATAATGCTGGCAAGATGCTTAGCAAGCTTATTAACTTTCTCTTGTTTGGCGCTTAAATCCTCCAGCGCTTGCTGTTGCACCAGAAAATATGCATCTGAATTCTGCAGGGACTTCCTCAGTCCTTCAGCTTCCTATTGCAGCACATCTGATCGATGTCTTTCAACTTGAAGTTGAGACTCAAGAAGATGAACTGATTCAAGCAGCGAGTTCGAAGAGCTTGTGCCAGCAGTAGTGGCCAGTAACTTGAACACTACATCAATACATGACTTTTGGGTTCCCTCACTGTCGTCAAGATAGTTTTAATCAGCTTTCTTGGAGACCAACAGGGATGTCTCACTATCTTGAACCTTATCTGCATTACTTCCTTTACCATTGGATAATGCGGTACTGTTCTCCAATATTTTGTCCGCATTCTAAAAGAGAAACAAGCAGACACATCACATGTTTACCATGTTGTATATGAAACTCATTTTGGTAAATGAGTTCAGTAGTAAAGTGGACAGGATCGCAGCATGAAACAAACATATATCTATGTACCATGGTCACTTTATGGTCTATATCATTCTAGTTTTTGTTGCCAAATCAAGATAGAGACACAGTTCAAATAATATTTGTTCAAGACAAAGCAGAATAGACAGAATATAAGTGTGGGTAACTATAGAGCAATAACAACACTTGTAATGTGCATGACATGAGAACATAACTGTTTATTCAATTGAAACTGAAATCAACATAGAGCAGGTTACAACAGCAAACCAGTTAAAGAAATAGGTTTAAAACATACCTGTTGCGCCATTGGAGTTTCAATTCCATCCTTCAAATTTGAAAATAGTTGGTATGAGTAAATACAGTCATGCAAGAGCAAAGGAGTATGAACCATAGCTACAGAACCTGACCTGAGAACAAATCTTCTTCTCCTTTAAGCGTTGAGTTGGGATTCAGAGTGGTGATCCTCGTGCTTTGGGCACTGCAGTTCCTTTACTAACTGCTCGTGTTTGGGTGCTCTGTGGTGGAGACGGTGTTGTGTCAACAGGAACTGGGTTACTATCTGCCGGGGTTGGGGTTAGAAGGGGTGTAGCTGGTTCTCTGTCCAACTGGGTAGGGGTACAATCTGCGAGAGTCTGGGTTATGTGTGGTGGATCTGGTCCTTGGGCAAGTACAACCGTGGTTCTATCTGCATCAACTGGTAGCACTATCTTTTCTGAAGACCGTGTTGTTACTCCCTTAGATACTGCCATCACGCTCTCCAATTCAAATGGCTGATAAACAAGAAAAGTAATTGAAAGTATAGACATTGTATGATAGACAGGTGCAATGGATAGTGGGGAATAAAAGAGGGCATGAAATAATTCATATTTATATTGTCTAACCAAACAGGATAGCATGACACAATTTCACATATATGATGGCTAACTAAAAAGATGGAAAGACATAGTTCAAAATATGAGACTATGTAAATAGGATGACATGACATAACTATATAATGTGTTTATTAAATAGGTTGGCATGCCATAATTCACATACATTCACGGATAGAATGCCATAATTCAAAATATGATGACTGTAAACACTAAACAGGATGAGATGATATAACTATATGATGTCTTTATTAAATGGGTTGCCATGCCATAATTCAGATAGATGATGTGTATGTACTATGTAAACATGATGGCATGATATAATTCAAATATATGATTTATATAGTAAGCAAGTAAGCAGATGGCAATCCATATATGATGTAAAAACTAAGCAAAGCAAGACAACATGCATGACATGGGTAATATAACCCTGCCAAGTTTGAGCATAGACCTCAGGGAGAAAATAGGACTAGTCATCAGTCTCTGAATCCTCCTCTGAGGAGCTCTCTGTAACCGGCAAGATGTCTGCTTCAACAGGTAGCATTGTCTGCTCCGAATACCTTGTTTTCACTCCAGATACTTCCATCACCGCTTCAAATGGCTGATGCACAGGAAGAGTAGTTGAATATACAAACATTGTCGACAAATGGAACACATAATACAAAAAAAATGATAGCATGATATAATTCACATACATGATGATTGGCTAAACAGCATGGCATTACATAATTCACATATATAATGCCTTTGCAACAAGATAGCATTGTATAATTCACATATATAATGTCTTGCAACAAGATGGCAATACATAATTCACATATATGGTAATTAGACACTAAACAGGTGGCATTCACACAAAGCATGTCTAAACTAATCAAATGACATAGCAATGCGAGACACCATATGCACGATATGAGCAACATAACCCTGCCAAGTTAGAGCATACACCTCGGGGGGGGGATAGGACTGGTCATCTGTCTCTGAATCCTCCTCTGAGGAGCTATCCGTAACCAGCAAGATATGTGCTTCGTCAGATAGCATAGTCTGCTCTGAAGACCTTGTTTTCACTCCAGAATTTGCCATCACCGTGTCAAATGGCTGATGCACACGAAGAGCAGTTGAATGTAATAACATTGTTGACAAATGTAATATGTAACGAAAAAAGGGATGGCCTGATATAATTTACATACAAGATGACTGGCTAAGCAGGATGGCATTGCAAAATTCACATAAATGATGCCTGGCTAAACAAGATGGCATTGCATAATTCACATAAACGATGAATAAACTAAACAGATGGCATTCACACAAAGGATGTCTAAACTAAGCAGATGACATATTTGATGTATAAAGTAAGCAATGCAAGACACCATATGCATGATATAACCAACATCAGCATGCCAAGTTAGAGCGAAGACCTCAGGGGGTAAATAGGAGTTGTCTTCTCCTTCTGAATCCCCCTCAGAACAGATATCTTCCTCTCGATTACAATCCGAAATGCGTGGAGGGGGGGGCTGCCTTTGCACCTACCATGGAGCGATGTCTGCATGGAATTTTATTGCCATACAAGGCTCGTATCTTTTGCTCTACATGTTCAGTTCCATTGTTTACAATAACTGTCATGCATAGGAATAAAACATAGTGAGATTATGTAAGGAGTGCATGCAGAAATCCAGAGTGATGGTAGCAATCTATGGATAGACCCAAAACCAATAATAGCAGGCTGATAATGGCTTCAGTTAAAAAAATATAGATAATGGCTTCTTTACTGTTTGTTTCCCACCCAACGTGAAACTCATAGTAGACACCGGAGATTAACCAGATAGTAGATATATACTATTGATAGCGGCCCCGATATGTACCCCACAACCATTTAAAAACTCAAGTTTGACCATTAATTTGGAGCTGACTCAGAGTCTAATCAGTGAATAGGACGATAAAGTAGCATGTAATATTAAGTGATGCATAACGTAAGCAGACACGAAAGAGTGCGACCTCTCTTGCGGACCCGTGTAGTCCTCGAGGTCATCTGCTCGGTTGATGATGGTAGTGCAGTTTTCATGGCTGCCAGCGGCGGGGAAGAAGATCTGAGGCGGTGAAAGACAGTCTGGAGGCCGGATCCCTGCTGTGCTGGACCCTTTTGTCGTTGGTGCAGCTGAGCTGGGGTGGACGACGGTGCAACAGGAGCGGGACAAACCACGCAAGGTTTTCTTTGACAACTATCTGTAAGAGAAGTAATTCTGTAAGGGCTCGTTTGAATTGGAGAATTCCACCGATGCAGGGATAGGAAATAGACAAGAATAGGATAGGAATGCACGTGCAAAACAGAGAATTTAAAAACACAGGATTTCTGCCAATCTAGGTGTTTGATTCACAACAATTGGAAGATCACAGGATGCAAAGAAGCATGATGAGATTAAGTCAAACCACAAGAAAATGTACGGTTATAATGCTATTATGCTACTATCTCTTAGTCTTGTGCTTCATGAATAGGAATTTGAAAAGGAGGACAAGTGAAAATTAAAATTCCTATGTTTTTTCTTTCAAGGAGACACTACAGGAACAAATACGTGTGCTCAGTGGACAATATATATAACATGTAGAGTAAAAAAGAGATGCAACAAGTGTACAACCTCTTTGGCGAAGCCATGTCGATCTCAGCGTGATTGGGTTGGCCGGTGAGGATGCTCCGGCTAACTTGGCTGTCGGAGGAGGGGAAGAAGATCTTAGGCATCTGGAGATGGAGCTCGAGGTACTGCTCCACTGTGATGGAGGGTTTCGTCGTTGGAGTAGCTCCGGTGAGTTGTACGACGCCGAGGCTAAAGCAGGACAAGAGAGACAACGAACAACGTTAACCTAAGTGGAATTCTAATAGCATCTCCAATACATGACGTAAAATACATAAACACAAAGTGCTAGATGTAAAATACATTAGCCGCTCATCTCTGAACTTAACTGTCGAAACTGAATTTAACTGTCAAAATTGAACTTAACTGTCGAAACTGAACTTAACTGTCGAAACTGAATTTTGCTGTCAAAACTGAATTTTGCTGTCGAAACTGAACGCACTAGCAAGGTGAGGATACACGTCGGTCGACTGACTTTTTCATCTCTG
The DNA here is from genome assembly GCF_018294505.1 of Triticum aestivum. Taxonomy (NCBI): domain Eukaryota; kingdom Viridiplantae; phylum Streptophyta; class Magnoliopsida; order Poales; family Poaceae; genus Triticum; species Triticum aestivum. The sequence continues at coordinate 480,595,532 of NC_057803.1, forward strand.
GTCAATCGATTTTGCAGCCGTTGGATACGAAATCAAGGGCCTGCGGTTCATCTTCAACCTCCACCCCCCTGAGCCGGCCAAACAACAGCCCCCGCCGCTCGCGGCCAGCGGTGCGCCACCCCGCCCGCCCCGAAAACACTCCTCACCGCCGATCCGCCGCCGCCCCGGCCATCCCTCTAGCCCCCACGTGTCAAGCTTTTTCTCCGGCGATCCCCACGCCACCGCCCTGCCAACGCCCTGCCACCACCGGCGACCACCGCCCCCATCCTGAACCCTAAGATAGATAGTGGGGTACCTCTCCGGTGAGCCCCCCTCCCAGCTGCGGCTGGTTCTTCCTTCACCCCGGCGGCATCAGAGTGAAGTGTAGCTAAATCGGAGCAGCATCGCAAGCAAGAGCAAGAGCGAGAGCAGCAGCGCGAGCAAGAGCAATAGCAAGAGCAGACCAGGCAGGGGACCGAGAGCAAGAGCAGAGCAGTAGTGTGAGTGAGAGCTAAAGCAGCAGCAGGTCCTACTGATGTGGACGTCACCGCCGAGGGAGCGACACCATGGAGGAAGTGGCCGGCGATGCCGCCGTGGATGGAGCCACGCCATGTCGGCTCGGGACCGAGCGCCGGCAGCACTGTGAGATCGAATCAAGAAGAAAATGCGGCGATTAGTGTACAACCTCTTTGGTGGCGCCGATTAGGCCGCAGCTTCATCTGAGGAAACGGAGATGATGATGCTCTTCCGGTGGTGCAGGTGAAGATGGCGGTGTGGGAATGGAGGTGGCGCGAAAGATGAGGGGAACGTTGGGGCAGCTCCTTGGAGGTGGAGGACGGGGTGGCTGAACCAGCGGGACGATGAGATCAACGACGGATCCTCATCCGGTACAGTGGATGAGGGACGTCAAGATGTTGCTGTGGACAACGTCGTCGGGAAAGAGGCTCTAGCTGGGTGGCGGACGGAGTAGGGTGTGGGGTTTCATCATGGGTTTTCGCGGCCTCGGTGTACGAATGGGTGGGCGGATGGGATGGTAGTGGGGAACCATGGCTTAGAGACGCGCTTGTCTGAAATGTGGGGTAAGTTACGAAAGTACCCCCACCGATTTGAGGAGGTTCTTTCGGTTCAGGGGTACCACGGGCATTTCGCGTGTCGGGATTTCACAGGAGGTGGGAGTTTTCGCGCGCGTTGTAATTTCGGAATAGCAAGGCACGGGTTGAGATGGAGGGAGTTGTCGGAGCACAACAAGACAAAGATATATCTTAAATATTTCGGGCTAACAAGGCGCGGGTTGAAATTTCCGGACAAGCCTAACATGTACTGTACCAAATCAATGCGCCCTACAAATGTCATTCAAAACTTTGAATTCATGTTATGTTCAATTAAAATATTTTGCTATGTGTATAATGCATGCAACCTACTACTCAAATGAACGTTTTAGTGCATTCCAAACGTATATACTACCGCTTCAATATGAACTAAATTTGAATTCGTTTCTCTATTTGAATAAGATCTACAGTAATGATTGTTGTGAAGTCAAAGCATTTGAATTTGTTTCTCTGTTTTAATAAGATATACAATCATCATTATTGTCAAGTTAAACCATCATTTGTGTATTATCTTCACAACACACCACATGATTAGTCTCGAGTTACATATGAACTATGTGTACTATATGAACTTGAACTAGATTTTTTGAATCCACTTTATTTTGATTTCAAATCACATTACATTTCTAGCTCTAGCTAGATCTTCATAATCTAAACCATGTCTCATATGTATAATGTGTTTATCACATTATGTATGGTGCCCCGCCCCCTACGCCTACAAGTATTTAGATGTGAGTTGCAAACACCACACATTACCACAAATTCAAATAAAATGTGAGAATGTTCGATATATAGTATTGTTTAGATTGTTCGATATTTAGTTGTAAGCTGCAAACGCCACACATTATCACAAATTCAAATAAAATGTGAGATTGTTTGATGTATAGTATGGTTTAGATTGTTCGGCATTTAGCTGTGAGTTGCAAACGCCATGCATTATCACATTATGGTATAACATGTGCACAACACGTGTATCACCACTATATTCATGCATGCAATGTTTAAAACACTATGATCTCCTATTCAAATATATGAATCCTCTTTCATATCAAATTATGATCTTTGTTAGTCTCTTACACCCACACAATCCTCTAACCTTTGTAGCTACCACTAACTTTCTCTCGTGCATGCACACGCCCTCCTCGCCCTCCCCCTCCCTCAGCATTCTATCCACCGGGCACATTCATTTTTTTCTTTAGGTCGTTCTCCCAGAGTCTCCACAACTCCTTTCCGACACACACCGATCGATAAACCTCTCCAGCAATGCCTGCCTACAACATACAAACACACCTTCAATCTCCTCCTTTATGTTTCCTTGCCTCGTGTCTCTCATATGGTCATACACACGTGTAAACTATCGCCCTTCTTTTCATCGCTCTCACAACCGCACACTCCTCCCCCTATCTAGCTAGTAGTTGGGCCTCTCGCACCACCTCCTAGCTCCATTCTCTCTGTCTTTCCATCTCGCTGGGCCTTATTTGCCTCTAAGAAATGGACGTACACCGACTGATCTCTCCCTATACATATAGCTAGCTAGGTCCTTATAACTCGTTTTTACCCACACGTCAATCGATCTACCTCCTTAGTTGTGTCTCTCCCTTCCTCCGACAAACAACAATTGATGTACCGATCTAGTTAGGTTTGCTTACCAAACACATGGTTCCCCTTCATCATCCATGGATGCGTCCCGACAGATCTATCACGCACAGGCACACACAGAAACACATCCCACTCTTATTGATAACATTGCAGTTCCACCCTTAGTTTGTCTAGTAGGCCTCTCCCACCATCTTCGAGAAGCAACTCCATCACCCATCCAGCACTCTACCCCTCTCCCTCTGTCACATCCCTAGTTCTGGTATGACCTAGGCTAGCCCTTCATGTTTGCATCATGTTTAAATTCCATTTAAAATTGAAATGGGGATTTGTGAAACCCTCAGAATCATTTCTGAAAATGACCCAAGTAAAAACTGCTCCAAAAGGGTCCAAGAAAATGCTCATGTTGCTCTCTAAAAATATTGGACAGAGATAAAAATCAAACCAATATTTTCAAGAGCTCATAAGTATTTATTTTGGGCATTTGGAATTAATCCAGTATTTATTTGCGTTGGATAAATATTTTTATATATACAAAATATTGTCCAATAATTCTGAATTTTGGTGAGGGGCTTTGGATTAATTCCTTAGGTCCCTGCAAAATTTGACAGAATTAAATAAAATGATTTGGTATTTTTATCAAATCAATACAAATGTCAGAAAAATAGAAAAGGAAACAGAAAAAGGAAAAGGCTTACCTGGCCTTACCTGGCAGCCCAGCTGGCCCAGCACGGCCCAGCCCACCAGAGCCAGGCGCCAGTCGTCTCCTTCCTTGCCAGGAGGACGATGGCGTGGTGCACGCACACGAGGCGAAGCCACCTCCTGCTTCCACCTCCTGCTGCCTCCCCCGTCCTCACCCGAGTGCCACGGAGACGCCCGCAACCCCCTGGTCACTCTCCCCCTCTCTCCCGTGCCTATCCCTCGTCTGTTCCCCTTCCCCCGAGCACCACCGAGCGAAGCTCGTCGCCGCCGCTCACCGTTGCTGTAGCCACTGCCCACGCCGAGCCCCGTTGTCGTGTCCCACTGGTCCGCCGTCGAGCACCGCCTCACCAAGACGAAGGTCACATCACCGGACTTCCTGTGACGACGCCTCCGAGCTCGTCACCGCCGCATCTGCTGCCATACTTCGCCCGTCGATCTGCGTCGTCCAGTGCCTCCTCGAGCTCAACGACGGCGCTGTTCGAATCTCCGTGAGCCCCGCCATCATCTCCCCCTTCTCCCCTGTCCTCCCGTGCCCACTAGCTCCCTTGCCGCACGAGCCGAAGCTCAGCTCCACCATTGCCGCAACACGCGTGCTCCCCGTGCTCCGTTCGCTGCTGTCGTGCAACGGGTGCGCCCTAGAGCACCCCTGGCGCTGTCGTGCAGCACAAGCAGCTCGGTAGCGAGCCCTGGCGCAGCACCCGCACACCACCGAGCTCCGCCGCCACAAAGCTCGCCGCCCTCACCGCTGCAGCCCATCCCTGGCATCCCCACGACCACCCCTGGACGCGCCGCACTGCGGGCGTTCCATAGAACCCATCCGCGTGGCCATCCGTCGCCGAAAATGGCCAGCCGGCGAGTCGCCGCCGCACTGTAAGGTCGCCGGCCCTTAATCCGGCGACACTGACGTGGCATGATTAATTAGGGTTAATGACACAGTTAGTAACACCCTGGGACACACACAGCCGGGCCCCACTGCCTAACTATCCGGCTAACTAAGCAAGATTAAGATTAATCTAATTACAATGGGCCCACGTGTCAGCTTTGACTATGCTGATGTGGGCGTTGACCCGACCCCACCTGTCTGTGACCTAGGCAGCACTGGGTCACTGACCAGTGGGCCCCACAGGTCAGGTTTGACCTGGGCCGCTCCGTTGCCTGCTGACGTCAGCATGATGCAGTGCTGACGCAATAAGCTATTTTCTGGATTTAAAATAATACAGGAAATTCCAAAAAACAGTTTAAACTTCAAAAATTCATAGAAATTCAACCGTAGTTCAGATTGAAATAATTTATATATGAAAAATTATCAGAAAAATTCAATCTATCCATCTGTACCATTTTCATGCATGACCAACCAACCTATACATGCTGTATATATGAAACACACTTATGGCATGTTTAAGAGCTTAATTAGGAGTTGTATTTGAACCCTTGGTTCAAACGGACTTCAACCAAATAAATGCTAGATGCACTAACTCAAACAACATCACATACTCATGCCATGTTCATGCATCATATTGTTGCATATGCTTGTGTTTGATTTTCGACACCGTTCCTTCTCGATAGGTCCTAATCCGGAGAGTGCTCCAGAGTACCTGCCTGAGGAGCAGTGCCCCCTGTTGATCTACCAGGCAAGCAAACCCCCTTGTTCATTCCGATACAATCCTACTCTCTTGCTCCTGCTCTCTTTTATTGCATTAGGACAACAACAATTCAACTGCTACTTTATGCTGCGGTAGTTGAACCCATTCCTTTGCATGACCTGTCATTGCCACAGTAAATAGTTAAAACCCACTAGCATGTGTAGGAGTTGATTGAGCCATGTTGTGTTCTTGCCATGCCATGCCTGCTATTGCTTAGGGTTGTGTCAGGTCTAATTCATCGGGAATGAATTGGAGTGGTACGATATGTTCTGGTGCTGAGAGTTAAGCGTGTGAACACGATTTGGTAAAGGTAGCGGTGAGAGGCCATGTAGGAGTACATGGTGGGTTGGCTCACTGGAACCGTCCTTAAGCACTGAGTTCCATGTATGTTGTCCAATGACTAGCTACTACCACACATTGGAATGCTTAAGTGCCCCTCTCGATTTATTAGCCAACTTGATCTCTGCCCAGGAGTCGCAAATAGTTTCTGGTGTTTGTAGGTAGTGTTAGTAGTCTACCAAGTGGCACCCGGCCAAGTGGGCTTGGGACAGACTAGGCACAAGTGGCACGGTGTACCAAACATAGATCCATCCGGCGAGGTGGGCTTGGGAACCCTGCACATATCGTTTGGGGCCGTGAGCGACACCCCGGCCGGATCTCCTTGCGGATGGAACCTGAATAGGCGATAAACCTGGACTAGAGTCTTGTGTGGTTAGTCAGGTCGTGGCCGACACCCTCGCCAGATTTCCGCTTGAAGGTTGCCGAGGTACATGACGTGTACATGGTGATAAGTGGTGAGAGCGTGTGTGAAGAAGTACACCCCTGCAGGGTTATCATGATCTATTCGAATAGCCGTGTCCTCGGTTATGGACTTCTTGGATGCTTACATGGTACATAGACACCTTAAAGTGGATACTCTAAAATGCTCAAGACAAGTGTGAGTGCTATGGATGGCCTTCTCGTAAGAAGACTAGGATGAATCCATAGTGGTGTATTGATGTGGTGTTTAGTGGACTCGTGTGCGCTGCCTCACCTCAAAGAAGTTTCTCATTATCGTATAACAGGATAGCCACTGAGTTAAAGTTGGCTTGCTGCAACTAAACCCCACATTACCTTCTTGATACAAATGCATGTATGATAGGATCTGATGTAAGTCTTGCTGAGTACCTTGTACTCACGTTTGCTTTATTTATGTTTTGCAGGTGAGACTTCTGTCTTACTAGTAGTACCTCTTGGACTTCGACGAGTAGCTTGCACCTCAGCTACGATCTTGTGCCCTTGGGAGGGACTTGTAGATAGTCAGGCCTCTTAGCCTCTTCTTTTGTAGTTTTCTGTACCCAGACATGTAATGCTTCCGTTGCTTGTATGCTCTGAATGATGGGTCATGTGACCCCTGTTTGTATTTTATGCTATGTGGCTCTTCTGAGCCTTTATCTATATGAGTTTGCGTTATGTTGTGATGCCATGTTGTACATCACATACTTGCATGTTATGCGTACGTGTGATGTGTATTGCTATGTGTGGGATCCGACAATCTAGTTGTTTATCCTTGGTAGTCTCTCTTATGGGGAAATGTAGTCTAGTGCTTCCTTGAGCCATAGTAGTCCGCTACAGCCCGGTCCACCGGAGTGCTGTTAGCCTAGCACTACTGCTTAGGACACTTGACCGGCCGACATGTGCTTCACTTCGTTCGTGTGTCTGTCCCTTCGAGGAAATGTCACGCGGTGACATCCGGAGTCCTGCCTAGCCTGCTACAGCCCGGGTTCCCGGAGTCCTGTTAGCCTAGTGCTACAGCCCGGATTCACACGCTGCTGACCGACATGCTCGATGTGAATCATGTATGCCTGTCCCCATGGGTTAGTGCCGCTTTGGGTTCATGACTAGCCATGTCGGCCTGGGTTCTCTGTCATATGGATGCTAGCGACACAATCATATACGTGAGCCAAAAGGCGCAAACGGTCCCGGGCCAGGGTAAGGCGACACCCGTGGGAATACCGTGCGTGAGGCCGCAAAGTGATATGAGGTGTTACCGGCTAGATCGATGTGACTTGGAATCGAGGTCCCGACAGCCTTGGTATGAGAGCCTGACTGCCTGTAGGATTTCCAAGCCAACCTGGTCGAAGTTGAGTCTAGAAATTCTTTAGTTATATAAGGGAATTGATTGTGGAAGGGAACATAAGGCTCTTTTTACTCCTTATACCTCATGCCCTTCTGATCTGAGTCATCCTATCTTTCCTACGGGGTTAAGGAACTAGGCTTCCTCTCCCGTCTATCAGGATCACGTGTTACTACTCCGTAGTCTCTTAGGATTGGTTGATCAATGTCTTATCCCAGTTCAAGTACTTCCAGTGTAGTCTGTTTAGTAATATCTCAGAACCTTAAGTGATGATGTTGAGTATGGTGCTACCCCATCATTTGCAGGATGTCTCATTTTGAGCATTTTACTGCCGTTATGCTGTCGGAATTGTCCTAGGAGTTCAAGAGATGGTATTTTCCTTGTACTATGTTCTACACCCTTATGATGACGCTGAATCCATCCTTGTTTTCCTTGGTTTCGTTCTTCAGGATGTTGCCGGTTAATCAAAGTTCTGTTGCTCGTAGCCGGAACCACGGAGATGGTAGGGATGAGGTTCCTCCCGATCAGTCTTCGTTGGCAAAGTTCATGTTAGAAGTTGAGATGAACAAGCGTGAGACAAACCGCTTGTTAGCACGTATCGAGGAGAACACCGCACCCTAGTGCAAGGAGTCAGCGACCATCTATGATTTCATTGGTCTGAAACCACCTACCTTCCATCATTCCATCGAACCACTCGATGCAGATGACTGGCTTCGTAGTATCCCTCACAAGCTGCGTTCTACGAACGTAGCTGAAAGTGACAAGGTCACCTATGCTACATATCACCTAGAAGGTCCTGCTAGTCTTTGGTGGCAGAACTATGAGGCTATGCTTCCAGCTGGCCAGATAACCACCTGGAGAGATTTCACTGAGGCCTTTCGTGAGCATCACATTCCTCAGGCTCTCATTGACCGCAAGAGAGAAGAGTTCTGTAGTTTCATCCAGAGTAAGATGGCTGTTGATACTTACAGTAGGGAATTTGAGAACCTTGCCCGCTATGCTACAGAAGAGGTGTCCACAGACGCCAAGAAGCAGGCTAGGTTCCGGAAGGGTCTCAACCCCCCAAGTTGCGTCGTGATCTCCACTTGCATCATTGCAATACATTCCAGGCTCTTGTGAACAAGGCCATTAACGCAGAAACATCTCAACTCACTTACGAGGAGTCTCATAAGCACACCCGTGATTTGGGTTCTTCCTCCAGTTCTAGCTCTCAGAAGCGCCGGATTTGGGTTCCGAACTCCGCTCTTCCACCTGGTTATACACCAAGGCCTTCTTGTGTGGCACCTCACCCAGTTCAACCGTATGCTACACCCATGCCTATTGGTATACCACTTGTCAATGCGGGTCCTTGTCCTACCTCCAAGATTTGTTACAAGTGCGGAGAGCAAGGCCACATTGCTCGTATTTGCACTCAGACCCGTGTTGCTCCACCCCAGCCCGAGAAGTCTGTTGGCCGTGGTAGTAAGCCTTCACACCAGATGCTCAGTGCCAAGTCAGCTCCCACTGAACTTGAACGTGTGCATCACATCTCAACTAAAGACGCTCATGATGATCCAGGTGTCGTTCTTGGTACACTCCTTGTCAACTGTCACCCAGCTTCGGTTCTATTCGATACTGGAGCATCTCACTCCTTCATTTCCGAAAGTTATGCCCGTTTGCACGACATGTCATTTTGTGATATGCCCTCCCCACTATTCATTCAAACTCCTGGATCCAAGTGGCAAACTTCTAGGATAAGTTATGGCAATGAAGTACATGTTGAAAAACTTGTATTCCTAGCTTCCTTGATATCCCTTAAGTCTTCAGATATTAACATCATCTTGGGTATGGACTGGATGAAAGCTCATTATGCCAAGATTGATTGTTACACCAGGTCTGTTCAGCTCACACACCCATCTGGCAAGATAGTCACTGTCTCCACTAGAGTTGCAAAGCGCCAACTCTATTCTCTAAATGCCAGCCCTCTTCCTGACCTTGAAGATATCCCGGTAGTCCGTGACTTTCCGGATGTCTTTCCAGAGGAACTGCCAGGTATTCCACCTGACAGAGATGTAGAATTTGTTATAGATCTTATCCCCGGAACCGCCCCAATTTCTAGGAGACCTTACAAGATGGCACCCTTAGAGCTAGCCAAGCTTAAGGAACAACTTGATGAGTCCTTGCAAAAGGGTTTCATCCGTCCTAGTTCTTCTCCCTAGGCTTGCCCCGTCCTCTTTGTCAAGAAGAAGGATGGTACGGGCTGGATGGTTGTAGATTATCGCCCCGTTAATTTGGTCACGATAAAGAACAAGTATCTGCTCCCCAGGATCAACGATCTGTATGATCAGCTCGCTGGATCCTCTGTCTTCTCCAAGATGGATTTGAGGTTAGGCTACCACCAAATCAAGATCAGAAATGGGGACATTCCTAAAACGGCTTTTGTCACTCGTTATGGTCAGTACGAGTACACCGTCATGTCCTTTGGTCTAACCAATGCTCCAGCTACATTCTCCCGCTTGATGAACTCGATCTTCATGGAGTACTTAGATAAGTTCATCGTGGTTTACCTCGATGATATCCTTATTTACTCGAAGAATGAGGAAGAGCATGCCGAACATCTTAGACTTGTGTTAGAAAAACTCAGAGAACACCGCCTTTATGCCAAGTTCTCCAAGTGTGAATTTTGGTTGCCAGAAGTGACCTACCTAGGCCACGTAATCTCTGGTAAGGGCATTGCTATCAATCCCGAGAGAGTTCAGGACGTTCTTGATTGGACTCCACCTGAAACAGTTAAGCAAGTTAGGAGTTTCCTTGGCCTAGCCAGTTATTGTCGCCGCTTTGTTGAGAAATTCTCCAAAGTGGCCAAACCTCTCACGGAACTTCTCAAGAAAGATAAAAAGTTTGAGTGGTCCCCACAGTGTGAGTATAGTTTTCAGGAACTGAAAAGACGCCTGACTTCTACTCCCGTACTTGTGCCACCGGATTTCACTAAAGACTTTGTTATCTACTGCGATGCCTCACGACAGGGACTAGGTTGCATTCTTGTGCAAGATCGCCATGTGATTGCCTATGCATCTCGACAGTTGCATCACATGAGGAGAATTATCCTACACATGATCTAGAGCTTGCAGCCGTAGTCTATGCACTTAAGACCTGGCGACATTACCTTCTCGGTAAACGTTGCGAGATTTACACCGACCACCAGAGTCTCAAGTATATCTTCACCCAACCAGATTTGAACCTTAGGCAAAGACGTTGGTTGGAGTTGATCTCAGATTACGACTTAGGAATTACCTACACCCCAGGCAAGGGCAATGTCATGGCTGATGCACTAAGTCGTAAGTCCTATTGCAACAATCTCATGTTGCAGCAGGGCCAGCCACTTCTCCATGAGGAATTATGTAAGCTTAACCTTCACATTGCTCCTCACTGATTCCTTTCTACCTTGGTGGCGAAACCTACCCTTGAGGATCAGATCATTACTGATCAGAAGTTTGATAGGGGTGTTATCCGCATCAAGAGAAACATTAAGAAGGGAGTTGGTGGATGTTTCTCTATGGATGATCGAGGTGTTGTTTTCTTTGAGAATCGCTTGGTGGTTCCCAAGAATCAACATCTGCGACAACTGATTATTAAGGAGGCGCATGAATCTCCTCTCACGATTCATCCCGGTAGTACTAAGATGTATCAGGACCTGCGCCAGAGGTTCTGGTGGACTAGGATGAAGAGAGAAATTGCTCAGTTCATTTCTAACTGTGACGTTTGTCGTCGCGTTAAGGCAGAGCATCAAAGGCCTGCTGGCACCCTTCAGCCTTTAGCTATTCCTGAATGGAAATGGGATAAAGTTGGTATGGACTTCATCACCGGCTTTCCCAGGACCAAGAAAGGGAATAATGCTATCTTCATAGTCATTGATCGTCTTTCCAAAGTGGCTCACTTCCTACCTGTTCGAGAGCGTATCACTGCTAGTCAGCTCGCTGACTTATATATTTCTCGAATAGTTTCACTTCATGGTGTCCCACTAGAGATCAATTCAGACTGTGGTAGTCTTTTCACTTCTCATTTCTGGGAGAGTTTCCAAACTGCCATGGGCACCCATCTTTCCTTTAGTACTGCTTTCCACCCTCAATCAAGTGGTCAGGTGGAAAGGGTCAACCAAATTCTCGAAGACATGCTTAGAGCTTGTGTTATCTCTTTCGGTATGGATTGGGAGAAGTGTCTTCCCTTCACCGAGTTTGCTTATAACAATAGCTACCAATCCAGTCTCAAGAAAGCTCCTTTTGAGGTTCTGTATGGACGAAGATGTCGAACACCTTTGAACTGGTCAGAAACCGGTGAAAGAAAATTCTTTGGACCGGATATGATCCAGGAGGCAGAAGAGCAAGTTCGCATCATTCGTGAGAATTTGAAAACAACCCAATCTCGTCAAAAGAGCCAGTATGACCGTCGTCATAAGGAAGTGGCTTATGAAGTTGGCGACAAGGCTTACCTTCGGGTTACCCCTTTGAAGGGTACCCATCGTTTCGGTATCAAGGGCAAGTTGGCTCCTCGTTACATTGGTCCTTTTCTCATTCTCGCTAAACGAGGAGAGGTTGCCTACCAGTTGGAACTACCCCCACATCTTTCTCGAGTACATGATGTCTTCCACATCTCCCAACTCAGGCGTTGCTTCTCGGATCCCATCCGCGGAGTGGACCACGAAGCGCTTGATCTTCAAGATAACCTCACCTATCGAGAGTACCTTGTTCGCATCCTTGATCAAGTAGAGCATGTCACTCGACGTCATAACATCAAGTTTCTCAAGGTTCATTGGTCTCATCATTCTGAGAGAGAAGCTACTTGGGAGCGTGAAGATCGTCTTCGACTTGAGTACCCCACTTTCTTTCCACCGACTCCTGAATCTCAGGACGAGATTCTTTCGAGTGGGGGCGAGTTGTCACATCCCTAGTTCTGGTATGACCTAGGCTAGCCTTTCATGTTTGCATCATGTTTAAATTCCATTTAAAATTGAAATGGGGATTTGTGAAACCCTCAGAATCATTTCTGAAAATGACCCAAGTAAAAATTGCTCCAAAAGGGTCCAAGAAAATGGTCATGTTGCTCTCTGAAAATATTGGACAGAGATAAAAATCAAACCAATATTTTCAAGAGCTCATAAGTATTTATTTTGGGCATTTGGAATTAATCCAGTATTTATATGCGTTGGATAAATATTTTTATATATACAAAATATTGTCCAATAATTATGAATTTTGGCGAGGGGCTTTGGATTAATTCCTTAGGTCCCTGCAAAATTTGACAGAATTAAATAAAATGATTTGGTATTTTTATCAAATCAAAACAAATGTCAAAAAAATAGAAAAGGAAACAGAAAAAGGAAAAGGCTTACCTGGCCTTACCTGGCAGCCCAGCTGGCCCAGCACGGCCCAGCCCACCAGAGCCAGGCGCCAGTCATCTCCTTCCTTGCCAGGAGGACGACGGCGTGGCGCACGCACAGGAGGCGAAGCCACCTCCTGCTTCCACCTCCTGCTGCCTCCCCCGTCCTCACCCGAGCGCCACGGAGACGCCCGCAACCCCCTGGTCACTCTCCCCCTCTCTCCCGTGCCTATCCCTCGTCTGTTCCCCTTCCCCCGAGCACCACCGAGCGAAGCTCGTCGCCGCCGCTCACCGTCGCCGTAGCCACTGTCCACGCCGAGCCCCGTTGTCGTGTCCCACTGGTCCGCCGTCGAGCACCTCCTCACCAAGACGAAGGTCACATCATCGGACTTCCTGTGACGACGCCTCCGAGCTCGTCACCGCCGCATCTGCCGCCGGACTTCGCCCGTCGATCTGCGTCATCCAGTGCCTCCCCGACCTCAACGACGGCGCCGTTCGAATCTCCGTGAGCCCCGCCGTCATCTCCCCCTTCTCCCCTGTCCTCCTGTGCCCTCTAGCTCCCTTGCCGCACGAGCCAAAGCTCGGCTCCGCCATTGCCGCAGCACGCGTGCTCCCCGTGCTCCGTTCGCTGCCGTTGTGCAACGGGCGCGCCCTAGAGCACCCCTGGCGCTCTCGTGCAGCACAGACAGCTTGTTAGCGAGCCCTGGCGCAGCACCCGCACACCACCGAGCTCCGCCGCCGCAAAGCTCGCCGCCCTCACCGCAGCAGCCCATCCCTGGCATCCCCACGTCCACCCCTGGACGCGCCACACTGCAGGCGTTCCATAGAACCCATCCGCGCGGCCATCCGTCGCCGGAAACGGCCGGCCGGCGAGTCGCCGCCGCACTGTAAGGTCGCCGGCCCTTAATCCGGTGACGCTAACGTGGCACGATTAATTAGGGTTAATGACGCAGTTAGTAACACCCTGGGACATAGAAAGCCGGGCCCCACTGCCTAACTAACCGGCTAACTATGCAAGATTAAGATTAATCTAATTACAATGGGCCCACGTGTCAGCTTTGACTATGCTGATGTGGGCATTGACCCGACCCCACCTGTCTGTGACCTAGGCAGCACTGGGTCACTGACTAGTGGGCCCCACAGGCCAGGTTTGACCTGGGCCGCTCCGTTGACCGCTGACGTCAGCGTGATCCAGTGCTGACGCAATAAGCTATTTTCTAGATTTAAAATAATACAGGAAATTCCAGAAAACAGTTTAAACTTCAAAAATTCATAGAAATTCAACCGTAGCTCAGATTGAAATAATATATATACGAAAAATTATTAGAAAAATTCAATCTATCCATCTGTACCATTTTCATGCATGACAAACCAACCTATACATGTTGTATATATGAAACACACTTATGGCATGTTTAAGAGCTTAATTTGGAGTTGTATTTGAACCCTTGGTTCAAACGGACTTCAACCAAATAAATGCTAGATGCATTAACTCAAACAACATCACATACTCATGCCATGTTCATGCATCATATTGTTGCATATGCTTGTGTTTGATTTCCGACACCGTTCCTTCTCGATAGGTCCTGATCCGGAGAGTGCTCCAGAGTACCTGTCTGAGGAGCAGTGCCCCCCTGTTGATCTACCAGGCAAGCAAACCCCCTTGTTCATTCCGATACAATCCTACTCTCTCGCTCCTGCTCTCTTTTATTGCAATAGGAAAACAACGATTCAACTGCTACTTTATGTTGCGGTAGTTGAACCCATTCCTTTGCATGACCTGTCATTGCCACAGTAAATAGTTAAAACCCACAAGCATGTGTAGGAGTTGATTGAGCCATGTTGTGTTCTTGCCATGCCATGCCTGCTATTGCTTAGGGTTGTGTCAGGTCTGATTCGTCGGGAATGAATTGGAGTGGTACGATATGTTCTGGTGCTGAGAGTTAAGCGTGTGAACACGATATGGTAAAGGTAGCGGTGAGAGGCCATGTAGGAGTACATGGTGGGTTGTCTCACTAGAACCGTCCTTAAGCACTGAGTTTCGTGTATGTTGTCCAATGACTAGCTACTACCACACATTGGAATGCTTAAGTGCCCCTCTCGACTTATTAGCCAACTTGATCTCTGTCTAGGAGTCGCAAATAGTTTCTAGTGTTTGTAGGTAGTGTTAGTAGTCTACCAAGTGGCACCCGGCCAAGTGGGCTTGGGACAGACTAGGCACAAGTGGCACGGTGTACCAAGCATAGATCCATCTGGCGAGGTGGGCTTGGGAACCCTGCACATATCGTTTGGGGCCGTGAGCGACACCCCGGCCGGATCTCCTTGCAGATGGAACCCGAATAGGCGATAAACCTGGACTAGAGTCTTGTGTGGTTAGTCAGGTCGTGGCCGACACCCTCGCTAGGTTTCCGCTTGAAGGTTGCCGAGGTACATGACGTGTACATGGTGATAAGTGGTGAGAGCGTGTGTGAAGAAGTACACCCCTGCAGGGTTATCATGATCTATTCGAATAGCCGTGTCCTCGGTTATGGACTTCTTGGATGCTTACGTGGTACATAGACAACTTAAAGTGGATACTCTAAAATGCTCAAGACAAGTGTGAGTGCTATGGATGGCCTTCTCGTAAGAAGACGAGGATGAATCCATAGTGGTGTATTGATGTGGTGTTTAGTGGACTCGTGTGCGCTGCCTCACCTCAAAGAAGTTTCTCGTTGTCGTAGAACAGAATAGCCACTGAGTCAAAGCTGGCTTGCTGCAACTAAACCCCACATTACCTTCTTGATACAAATGCATGTATGATAGGATCTGATGTAAGTCTTGCTGAGTACCTTGTACTCACATTTGCTTTATTTATGTTTTGCAGGTGAGACTTCTGTCTCACTAGTAGTACCGCTTGGACTTTTACGAGTAGCTTGCACCTCAGCTACGATCTTGTGCCCTTGGGAGGGACTTGTAGATAGTCAGGCCTCTTAGCCTCTTCTTTTGTAGTTGTCTGTACCCAGACATGTAATGCTTCCGTTTCTTGTATGCTCCGAATGATGGGTCATGTGACCCCTGTTTGTATTTTATGGTATGTGGCTCTTCTGAGCCTTTATCTATACGAGTTTGTGTTCTGTTGTGATGCCATGTTGTACAACACATACTTGCATGTTATGCGTATGTGTGATGTGTATTGCTATGTGTGGGACCCGACAATCTAGTTGTTTATCCTTGGCAGTATCTCTTATGGCGAAATGTAGTCTAGTGCTTCCTTGAGCCATAGTAGTCCGCTACAGCCCGGTTCACCAGAGTCCTGTTAGCCCAGCACTACTGCTCAGGACACTTGACTGGCCGGCATGTGCTTCACTTTGTTCCTGTGTCTGTCCCTTCGGGGAAATGTCACGCGGTGACATCCGGAGTCCTGCCTAGCCTGCTACAGCCCGGGTTCCTGGAATCCTGTTAGCCTAGTGCTACAACCCGGATTCACACGCTGCTAACCGACATGCTCGATGCGAATCATGTATGCCTGTCCCCATGGGTTAGTGCCGCTTTGGGTTCACGACTAGCCATGTCGGCCCAGGTTCTCTGTCATATGGATGCTAGCGACACAATCATATACATGAGCCAAAAGGCGCAAACTGTCCCGGGCCAGGGTAAGGCGACACCCATGGGAATACCGTGCGTGAGGCCGCAAAGTGATATGAGGTGTTACCCGCTAGATCGATGTGACTTGGAATCGGGGTCCCGACACCCTCCCTCTCCCTCCCTCTCTCTCTCCTCTCTCTCTCCCATCATATTTCCCGTCCTTCAGTTATGTATGGATGTCGACCGATCTCCCACAAGACATAGCTGGGTCTCTCCTTCTCAACACATATACGAGTCGTTCTACCTCTATAGTTAGGCCTCTACCTACCCCTCCCACCACCCCTCCCCCACACACACCGATACATCGAGCGCTCTAGTCATGTCTCCCTGCCACACACAAACTTGACGTGTGCCCTCTAACGTTCCGGTAGGCCAGTCACCCTATATCTTTGACTTGTACACACACACAATTTCGATGGCTCTCTTCATCGATCTCGCACCCACCCACTTGATCCTCTTTTCGACTCTATCGATAGCTATGACCCCTCCCTCTCTTCTCGTGGATTGCCCAACCCTCTATGTATGATATGGATAGGCCTCCATTTCACACACATTGCATGCAAAATTTTGTTTGAGATGTCATCGACACATATTCCCATAAATAGTTCACGAAATCAACCTCCACCCCAAAACAAAAAACACTCACGGATGCGGTTTGTATCTCTCACACACACCCATGTAGGTGGGGGACGTGCACGAAGAGAAGAGGTGCATGCACGACGCACGTACTCCCGTCTCTTTCCCAACCACACCCGCGCGGGTACACGGTGGAGCTCATTTCTGTACGAAAAAGGTAGCTTTTAGTCCCAAATGCCCACTTTTAGTCCCTAAGTCCCTCCTCTTTGGTTTAGATGGGACTGACACGGAGTTTTTTTAGTCCCTACACCAAAATGTCCCTGTAAACAAACACCCTCTAATAATGCCGCTGGAAAATTGATGCAATGCCACAGTTAAAAGCAAATTACATGTTTAACGAATTTTATTGTTAATATTATCTCTATGTTAATATTCATAAGTGCCACCGTTTGAGAAATGCTACTGTCTTGCTTTCTTTCCCATTTAGATAAGGTAGATGCTTCTTTTTGTTGGCTTCTGTGTCATCCACCGTTATTGACCACTAATTGTTTCCTTTGCACCTCTGTGTAAACAGGGTTATCTGCTTCACCTTGTTGCCATTGTGACCTTTTGTTGCACTGCACAAAACACTTTTGTTTTAAGAGTGTTTTGTGCAGTTCAACCAAAATGTCACACCAACAACATTGCTTGATTGCTTAATCTTAGTGGAACTGCACAAGAGGAGATCTTACTTCCTATCCGTTATGGCGAATTTGGTTCAGATCTTCTTCTTGTGAGTTGTTTGAATTCCGCATCATGAGAGGTCAGTACTAGCCTTTTTTCACATGATTCTGCAGTGTGCATTCATATGTTGTGCTACTTGTACGATAATGTTGCTTGATTTTAGTGAACTGCACAAATGGAGACAAGACTTCCAATCTGTATGTGCACCATAATATCCCATTGAGGTAAGATAAGGATATTTCACAACTGCTGGCCTATATTTTGCCACTTTCATCAGAAAATTAAGTTTAGTACTATACTTGTGCTCCCTAATTGACATGCCAAATCTTACATTGAAGGCGAAGCTTGTTTGTTATTGAACCAAGTGATGAAGGGGAAGAACAAGGGGAAGAAAAACAAAAATCAACTCCCGGTGCTGTAATGAAGCACTGGAACTGTGATGACACAAGTAATGATATAGTTTTGCATCTTAATTTATTGCTATGGCTGGAAGGAGCAATTGTTTTGCCACTGATTTGATGCCACTCTTAATGTAATATGTAATTATCTCTAGTTGCGCAAACAGGGATCTTCTTTGAAGATACCATATATTTTACTAGAACTACACAAGAAGATGTTGGAAACATTAAACTAATCAAGGAGTATATAGTAAGCATGGCCACCACTGTAGATAGCAACCGATGGTTCCGGAGAATTGCTTCATCTGTATGCTCTACACAATAAGCCTCCTGACAAAGGTTGGTACTCGCCCACTGATTTCATCCATATGATTGAGCTTTGTCATCTCTATTGGTGTTGTGATACTATTTAGATACTGTTAGAAAAAGTGGTATTGTCCTTGAGAAGTGCTTCATCTGTGCTATTTTAAATATTTCCTTTCCATTTTTTCGAGAAAACAGTGATGCTAGCATTTTAGTAGTCCTCTTGTCTTTGCACAACAGGATCATCTTCCTTTGAAGAAGAATATGGAGTACGTGAAGTGACTAGTTCCGATTATGCCAGGATGAAGAAGCCCTGTCTATCTTATCATCAGAAGGAGCAGTTGAAGGATGGTTACATTACTCCCCACAAGACCAAACTAACTTCAGCTCAGAAGGACTGACAAAATCTCCATTTTTTGCTGTGACAAATGTCCGAACTGATGGCAAACCCTGCCCATTCCACAATCGTAGGCATTTGATATTTTGGAATGGGACAACCTTGTCAAATTTTGCTCATTGATTTTAGCAAGACATGCGTTTGATATTTTCAAATGGGACGCCCTTTGCTGTCAGCAGTGTTGATTAATTTTTTCTTTATTCTTTAGTTGTGAAGTAAATATTTCCTCTGACATGTGAGTCGCTGAGATGCATAATCATCAATTGGTTTGAATGTTCTCTATGAATTGCCAGGCCTGTGTGTTTGATTGCAATGCGGTACCGCCAGCGCTCGAGGCGGTCCTTGCGGGCGGAGCAGTACGAGTCGAGCAGTGCCTCCTGCTCCGCCCGCTCCGCGGCAATCTGCTCCAACGCCTGCAGGTGCTCTTGGAGGAGATGGTGGTTGTAGGCGGCGTGAGCCTGCGCCTCCCGGAACTGCTCCTGACGCATCTGCCTCACACTGTCCATATATTGGGCACGAGCCTCGCCGATGGTCATGGTGCAATGCACCAGCGAGGATGGCGCGGAGGAGGGGGTTGGCGCCGGATCGTCGACTACCATGTTCTCATTTGGGACGTCATTGTCCTCCGGCTGCCTACCGGCCAGCCGGTCTACAGCAATAGATGCCATCTCCTTGTGGTCCGTCGTCTGCCCGTCCCGAAGAGCGCTGGAGCGTGAGGAAGCCACGGTGGGCAGTAGTGGTGTGGACAGGAGAAAGGGAATGGATGCGGATGACTGCGGCTATGGCCGGCGGAGCAGTTTATATAGCAATGGTGGGCGGGCGGAGGGACGGACGTGTGGCGCCGGAGTAGCCACCTCGGCAACCGCGTATCATTAATGTGGGCGGCAGATGGACGGACGGACAACATTTGTGTCGTTTGAAGGCGGAGCAATCGCCTGCACCAGGAAGCAGGGTGGGCGGCGCTGACTGTTTCGGGCGGAAAGCGCGCGCGGGCGAGGAGATGACTTTACTTGGAGAGGATGACAATGGGGACCCACCAGGTCCATAGCCTCATGTACGCAAGTGCCTCCTTATTATATATATGTATAAAACTATACTCCCTCCGTCTAGGTGAATAAGTCGTATTAGAAGGTGCATCACGACCTAGGTGCAAGCAGATTGGTGGAAAAGAAGAATATTTCTCTCTTCTAAACACAACATTTAATCACAACAGTTAAGAGGATGCCTTATTAGGTACTCATGCAGGCCATCGTAATTCATAGCATGCAAAGCACTTTTATTTCTTGCCTAATAATCGCATGGACGTGCTGCATGCATTGGTCCTTGCCCGAGCAAAAAAAAGGGAGGAAAGGGATTTCCACGGGAGACAACGAGGCAGAGGTGGAAGCGCTCGCTGGAGTAATTTATTTTGCTTTCCCCTGGTTTCCTGACATCATGGTCTCACACCATTGTCAACCTATGTAGTAGTCAATAAACGAGAGAATTGCACAAGAAGCGGCCGACAGCTGGGACCAAGCAGCTCGAGCAGTATTTGTGTTTTTGAGGTGTGAGCACTGCAGAGTTTTTCGATGTTTAGCCCAGATATTAATTTTTTCTCCTCTGAACAACAACGAAAACATCGCTGCAGGTATTAACTGGGCGGGCTGTGGCCCTTCTAGCCCAGGCCAGATATCCAGCCCAGATATTAATTTTTTTCAAGCTGAAAATGGCTAGCCCAGCTATACTTTTTTAGGAATACCCAGGCAAGGTCAAGTTGTTATTCTCCGCCCAGCTGGGCTGCAAATCTTTCCTAGGAGGGATGCATTAGGCTTAACAAGAAAATGGGCTTTAAGAAATAATAAATAGGATGTAATTATAAAAACTGGGCAGTAACTATAAAAAATGCACCAAACATGTGATTACTTTATAAAATATTATTTTTGGATATTGAAAATTTTAATTTCATTAATTGTTGCGAGCGCAATGTTTCGTTGGATTTTTACGTAATATAAATTTATATTGAAATTGTATTTAATCTGACTAGAAATTTCGGGATAAAAATATTTCGGATCCCATCAAAATGTGGGAAATTTTATTGAATTCTGTTTTGAACGGTTGGTTGAAATGGGTTGTACTTTTAACAAACTGTAAATGGGCTGTAGTAAATTCCATTATAATTCAAAAATGGGCTACACATTCTTACAAATCTCAAATGGGCTATAAGTTCTCTGCCACACACTTCTTCCCTTACTAAGTTGACGCGTCCCCTAAAAAAACAGAGTTGATGCGTATGCAAGGCTTTGTCAACTTATAGTCAACACACGGTTCTAGCAGCAGTGGCCGTTGGATGTCCATCCAATGGATGCCGTGCTTCTTCTTCAATCTCGGATATTCTAGCTTCACCCACCCAAAAAATGATTCCTCCCCCTGACATCTGGGGCGCACCGTTTCAGAAGCTGACCTGTGGGCCTACTAAGTTGACGTACCAAGGGCTTTGTCAACTTAGTCAATATAAACGATTCTAGCTGCAGTGACCGTACGATGTCCATCCAACGACTATAGTGCTTCTTCAACCTCTGGTCTTCTTGCTCCAGCCGCCCAAAGCAGCGCTGGTCGTGCCGCCTGCTCCTGCCTCCCGTGGCCGGCTGTGCTACCATGGAGGCCTCACCGCCCCCTACTATTCCCACCGCTGGCCAGTCCCTGCGGCGACGGCAGCCTCACACCGCAGCCGGACGAGTGAACCCTCATACTCCTCTCCGCGTGGGCATCCACTGCCGCGTCTTCACTGGCTCCGCGTCGTCCCCTTCCTAGGCCTCGTCGTCATCCACCGCCTTGGTGCTCTTGGCGCGGCGTGGTCAGCGTGGTCAAGGAACGACTTCCATCGGACGTGGACTGTATGTGGAGAGGCTGACAGCTGGGTCCATGGCGGCAGCAAGGAAGTGCCTCCTTATTACGCGGAAAATAATGATTCCTCCACCTGACAGCAGGGACCCACCAGACATGACACCAGTATTTTGCGAAAAAAATCGTTTCCCCCTGACTGCTGGGAACCACCGGACGGGCCACCGTATTTCGCGAAAAAACGTTCCCCCCGCTGTCAGCTCGGACCCACCGGAAGTGCCTCCTTATTACACACAGAAAAATGAATACTCCCCCGGCTAGCTGGGACCCACCTTGCTGGGAGGCTGAGTTGTGGCCCTACTAAGTTGACGGGGACGAAGGGCTTTGTCAACTTAGTCAATATGAACGATTCTAGCTCCAGTGACCGTACGATGTCCCTCCAACGGCCGTAATGCTTCTTCAACCTCTGGTCTTCTTGCTCCAGCTGCCCAAAGCAGCACCGGTCGTGCCGCAAGCTCCTGCCTCCCGTGGCCGGCTATGCTGCCGCAGAGGCCTCACCGCCCCCTACTATTCCCACCGCTGGCCAGGCCCTGCGACGATGGCAGTCTCACACCGCAGCCGAACCAGTGAACCCTCGTAGTCCTCTCCGCGCGGGCTTCCACTGCCGCGTTGTCCCCTTCCTAGGCCTCGCTGTCGTCCACCGCCGTGGTGCTCTCCGCGCGGCATGGTTAACGTGGTCAAGGAACGACTTCCATCAGAAGAGTACTGTACGTGGAGAGGCTGACAGCTGGGTCCACGGCCACAACCAAATTTTTTGTGATTTGCCAAGTAAGTCGCTTTGTCAGGCCTGTTGGGCTGCAAATCTTTCAAGACGAGGAGAGCTTTCATTCGGCTGGCCGAGAAAATGGCCCATCAGTAATGAGAAATGGGTTGTACATTTTTAAAACACATCAAACCGGCAATTAGTTTCAAATATCTTTTTTTCATTTCAAGATTTTAAATTACATTAATTTTTATGCGTGGAGAATTTGTTGGATTTTATATTGATATACATCTATTTTTAAAATCAGTTTGAATGTGAGTCGAAATTTCAGTATTAAAAACAGTTCGGACCGCACCGAAAAATGCAAAATTTCGTATAATTTTTTAACCGTTGCCACAATATGGGCTGTAATGCTAACAAAAAGAATATGGGCTCCAAAAAAACCTTAAGAATTAGCAAATGGGCTGTAAATTATTAGAAATAATGGCAGATGGGCTGTATGCTGTTTTCCACAGATTTGAGGCTTTCCTTAAAAAAAAGGTTGACGCACAAGCACTGACTGTTGGATGTCCATCCAACGGCCGTCGTGCTTCTTCAATCTCTGCTCTTCCTTCTCCGGCCGCTCAAACAAGCGCCGGCGGGACTGCCTGCTCCCTCCTCCTCGCGGCCAGCTATGCTGCCGCGCAGGCCTCACCGCCCGACCGTACTCCCATCGCTAGCCTAGCCATCCCTCTACTCACCCACACCTGCTGTTATTCTCCGGCAACGGCAGATGAACCAGTAAACCCTCGTACAGTCGTACTCCCCTCCGCATGGGAAACAACTGCCGAGTCTTCCCTGCCTCCGTGTCGTCCCCTTCCTAGGCCTCGCCGTCGTCCACCACCCCGGTGCTCTCGGCGCGGCGTGGTCAACGTGGTCAAGGAACGACTTCCATCGGACGTGGACTGTACGTGGAGAGGCTGACAGCTGGGTCCACGGCCACAGCAAGGAAGTGCCTCCTTATTACGCGGAAAATAATGATTCCTCCACCTGACAGCTGGGACCCACCGGACGGGCCACTGTATTTCGCGAAAAAACGTTCCCCCCTGATTGCTGGGACCCACCAGCTACATCTTCGCACGCAAGGAAGTGCGTCCGAGCAAAAAGAAAATGATTCGCCCCCTGACTGCTGGGACCCACCAGCTACATCTTCGCAGGCAAGGAAGTGCCTAACAGTCGGGACCCACCTGGTCGAAGCGTACGTAGCATTGTCATTCTGGTCGCGAACATGTACGTACATACTGGTCGATGTAGAGGCGCGCCCGTGTCATAGTAGAGGCGCGCACGTGTCGTAGTAGAGGCGCGCACATAGCATGTACACGTACGTACAGCGGCCAGGGTGCAAGAAAGAAAATACAACCACATATGTGTACATACGAGTGGGGTCTCGAACGCCTACTCGTGCATACATATGGCCAGGGCTCGTGTACATGGCTGGGTCGGAACGGAGAAACAACGTCGTCGTCGTGTTCATGGGGAGGCAACGGAATGCGTCGTGTTCATGGGGAGGCAACAGAATGCATCGTGTTCATGGGGAGGCAACGTAATGCGTCGTGTTCATGGGGAGGCAACGGAACGCGTGGGAGCCAACCGGCTGGGTCGGAACGGAATGCGTGGTCGTGTTCATCGGGAGGGCTTGGATGAAACATGTGATGGAAACGAGGCCTGGTGTACCGCAAAACGGAGGAAACGGCCTTGTGTTCGACCGGCCACGTTCGAAACGGGATCCTGTTCATCGGGAGGGGTCTGGCGTACCGCAAAACAGATGAAACGGACCTCCTACGGTCGAAACGGGGGTCCTGTTGATTGGGAGGGGTGTGGCGTACCGCAAAATGGATGAAACGGACTTGTGTTGGAGCGCTACGGTCGAAATGGGGGTCCTGTTCATCAGGAGGGGTGTGGCATACTGCAAAACGGGACTCCACGGGATACTGTTCATCTCCATTGTCGACCCCCTCCAGCCTCCACGAGCTACTGTTCATCCACCGTCGACCTCCTCCAGCCTCCACCTGCGACTGTTCATCCACGGGCTCCTGTTCATCCAGCCTCCACCGCGCGCTACTCCACCGGCTACTGTTCAACCAGCCCTCTCCACGGGCTCCTGTTCAACCACCCTTCACGGGCTACTATTCATCCTGCCCTCCACCGTCTACTGTTCATCCTGCCCTCCACGGGGTGGTCCTATTCATCCAGCCCTCCACGGGGTCCTGTTCATCCAGCCCCAACCGGCTCGATCGATCGGGGTCCTGTTCATCCAGAGGCAACTCCACGGGGTCCTGTTCATCCACCCCCACCAGGAACTGTTCATCCACCCCCCCAACGCTCACTGTTCATCCAGAGGCAGCATCGATCGGCTTCAGTTAGCAGCAGTAGCAAAGGAATCGCTTGATCGGGTTCAGTTAACAGCCATCGATCAATCGGCTCGGGTTCAGTAACGCGTAGCCTACAGTGCAATCGCTCGGGTTCAGTTAGAGCCCAATGCCTCGCTTGGGTTTAGTTAGAGCCAACGCCTCGCACACACGCGCGTACGTGTACGAGAGAAACGCGCATCGCTCGGCCCCCGACCTCCCACCGTAACCGGGAACTCCCCAAAATTTTCCTCGCCCTCGCTTCTACCACGGTTTTTCCCATCATGGACGACCCAAAGAATGTCATGCAGCTGCGTCTCCGGCCCGCCCAGGATGAAAAGCCCATTTTTGTCATGATTTTTTGTCATAGAAGTAGGAGCCCACCACATCTATGATGACACCGGGTTTTGTCACAATTATCGTCATAGAAGTGTCATATGTATGACAGAAATTTTTTCCGTTCAGCCCAAAATGTCATGGATGTGTCTTTTTTGTAGTGGGAGGAGAGGCAAAGAGAGGAATGGAAGAAGGAGCTCACGGGGAAGATGCAGCCAGGGAAGAGGGAGTCCGGCGCCGGTGGCATATCCTCATCTCCTCCCCTGCTGCTCCTCTCATGACGGTGCAACCGGCAGCCTTTGGTGGACGACCCAGGACCGGCCGATAGCTCCTCCCCGGGGGCTCGTTGATGGCGTGCTCCCCGTCGGCTTCCTGCCCGGAAGCTCGCCAATGGGAGTCTCCTGTCCTCTTGTGCGGTGGCTTCCTCCCACTAGCGTGGCCATCGGACAGAGAGGAGCGAAGCGGAATGGCGGCGGCGGCCGACGAGGAAAGATGGAGGAGGAGTGAGGAGGGCGGCGCTGCGGGCTTGGGAGGCTAGGGTTTGTGCGGTGGGGGGTTGGGGACCTGCCCGACTTGAGATGAGACGCGGTGCAGCACGCACGGAGCTGCTGGTGAATCCCTCTTGCACACGAGCGTGGCTGACCCAGCCAATACAAGGGCGAGACGAGCCCACCCGTCATTGGGCAGAAAAAACAACCGTAGGGTGAAAACAAGATTTACCAGGAGATGAAGATCTGACGGTTCAGGCTCAAAATGAGGACGATCGAACGACCAGAAAGGTAGCAAATCGGGGGATCGCCGTGGAGGCGAGTTGGCTAGCTTCTGTTTTGTTTTAAATGGGATGTGTGAAGATTACCCCTCTTGCGATAAAACTACAATGCGGTTATGCCTCTAAGTCGTGCCTCGACACGTGGGAGATATAGCCGCATCGTGGGTGTTACAGTTATGATAAGAGAGACTTTGTTGCTAGGAAGCACGGTAAAGAAAGAGAACCATGGGTTTAGAAACCCATGCCTTTTCCTCCTAAACCATCCAAGAAAAAGGATGATGAGGATTTTGAGCGCTTTGCTGAAATGATCAGACCTATCTTTTTGCATATGCGTTTGACTGATATGCTTAAAACGAATCCTTATGCTAAGTATATGAAAGATATTGTTACAAATAAAAGAAAGATACCGGAAGCTGAAATTTCCACCATGCTTGCTAATTATACTTTTAAGGGTGGAATACCTAAGAAACTAGGAGATCCAGGAGTACCAACTATACCTTGCTCCATTAAGAGAAACTATGTTAAAACTGCTTTATGTGATCTTGGAGCCGGTGCTAGTATTATGCCTCTCTCTTTATATCGTAGACTTGTTTTGAATAAGTTGACACCTACTGAAATATCTTTGCAAATGGCTGATAAATCAACTGCTATACCTGTCGATATTTGTGAGGATGTGCCAGTTGTGGTTGCAAACGTTACTAATTTAACGGACTTTGTTATTCTTGATATTCCCGAGGACGATAGTATGTCTATTATTCTTGGAAGACCCTTTTTGAATACTGCAGGGGCTGTTATTGATTGCACTAAAGGCAATGTCACTTTTCATGTGAATGGTAATGAGCATATGGTACACTTTCCGAGGAAACAACCTCAAGTTCATAGTATCAACTCTCTTGGAAAAATTCCATCGATTATATTTGGAGTTTTTGAATTTCCTCTACCTATTGTCAAGAAGAAAAATGAAATACTTGATATCTTTTATAATGGACTAACCGATGCTTCCAGAGATTACCTAGATAATTGTGCTGGTTCTGTTTTCAGGGAAAGAACACCGGATGAAGCTGAAATTCTATTGAATAATATGTTGACAAATGAAAATAATTGGGCACTTCCTGAGCCTATTCCTAAACCAACTCCGAAGAAAAGAGGTGTTCTATTTCTCAGTCCTGAAGATATGCAAGAGGCAAAGAAATCTATGAAAGAAAAAGGTATTAAAGATGAAGATGTTAAGAATTTACCTCCTATCAAAGAAATACACGGTCTTAATTTACCGCCTGTTGAAGAAACATATGATCTTAATCCTTCACCCATTGAAGAAACTCGTGGTCTTGATAACCCTACACAGGTAGTGAAGGTAAATTCTCTCTATAGATATGATAAAGCTAAAATCCCATTTACTAAGTTTGCTAGCCCATGCTTAGATGAGTTTGATAAATTTATGGTTAAGCAAGAAGACTTCAATGCTTATTTTGGTAGACAATTGAAATACAATTCAAATAGGCTTGAACACTTGGGTGATTATATGGCTAATGTCAAAGGTGAACTTAAACTTATTAGTAAACATGCTTCTATGGTTACCACTCAAGTAGAACAAGTACTTAAAGCTCAAAATGACTAGCTCAATGAATTGAATAGTAAGAAAAATGATAATGTTGTTAGAGTTATGACTAGAGGTGATAGAATGACTCAGGAACCTTTGTATCATGAAGGCCACCCTAAGAGAATTGAGCAAGATTCCCAGAGAAATAATATAGATGCACCTAGTCCTTCTAAAAGGAAGAAAAAGAAAAATGATAGGACTTTGCATGCTTCTAGTGAACCTGTTATTGATACACATGAGAATCCAAATGATATTTCTATTTCTGATGCTGAAACACAATCCGGTAATGAACCTAAAACTAGTGATAATGCTCAACCTAGCAATGATAATGATATATAAATTGAACCTTGTGTTAATCTTGATAACCCACAATCAAAGAATCAATGTTATGATAAGAAAGACTTTGTTGCTAGGAAACATGGTAAATAAAGAGAACCATGGGTTTAGAAACCCATGCCTTTTCCTCCTAAACCATCCAAGAAAAAGGATGATGAGGATTTTGAGCGCTTTGCTGAAATGATCAGACCTATCTTTTTGCGTATGCGTTTGACTGATATTCTTAAAATGAATCCTTATGCTAAGTATATGAAAGATATTGTTACAAATAAAAGAAAGATACTGGAAGCTAAAATTTCCACCATGCTTGCCAATTATACTTGTAAGGGTGGAATAGAATCCCTAAGAAACTAGGAGATCCAGGAGTACCAACTATACCTTGCTCCATTAAGAGAAACTATGTTAAAACTGCTTTTATGTGATCTTGGAGCCGGTGCTAGTATTATGCCTCTCTCTTTATATCGTAGACTTGTTTTGAATAAGTTGACACCTACTGAAATATCTTTGCAAATGGCTGATAAATCAACTGCTATACCTGTCGGTATTTGTGAGGATGTGCCTGTTGTGGTTGCAAACGTTACTATTTTAACGGACTTTGTTATTCTTGATATTCCTGAGGACGATAGTATGTCCATTATTCTTGGAAGACCCTTTTTGAATACTGCAGGGGCTGTTATTGATTGCAACAAAGGCAATGTCACTTTTCATGTTAATGGTAATGAGCACACGGTACACTTTCTGAGGAAACAACCTCAAGTCCACAGTATCAATTCTATTGGAAAAATTCCCAAGATTACTATTGAAGGTTTTAAATTTCCTCTTCCTACTGTCAAGAAGAAATATGATATTCTTATTGTTGGGGATGTGCATATCCCCATCGAGGTAACCTAGTGTTATTCGAATTCTCCAGTTTCCTATTATTCGGAAAGAGTTTGTTAACAAGACTTGATCAACCTTGTTAGTGGATTCCTTTTGATGAGCATGAGATGTATGAAGTTAGAAAGCACAACTCTCTGTACCCTCTTTTACTTTCTATTATTTAGATTAAATAAAGCAAAAAAGTATCTTTTGTCTGTTTTCTGAATTATCCTTGCAATAAAAAATACCCCGAAAATAAAAGTTCTCCAAATGCCCTGAAAATTTAATATGATTTTTCTAGAATATTTGAGAATTATTGGCACCGAGAACACACCAGGGGGACACACCACGTGCCCACGAGGGTGGAGGGTGCGCCCACCCCCTGGGCACGCCCCCTTCCTCGTGGACCCCACGTGGGTCCCCTCCACTTATCCTTGCACCCACACACTTTGTCTTGCTCCAGAAAAAAATCACCCACCAGCTCAAACCCGAGTTCTAGCTCATCTTGCTGCCATTTCGATCTCCTTGCTCAAAGCTCCATTCACAAAACTATTGGGGAACACAGTAATTTCAAAAAAATTCCTACGCATACGCAAGATCATGGTGATGCATAGCAACGAGAGGGGAGAGTATCGTCTACGTACCCTCGTAGACCATAACCGGAAGCGTTATGACAACGTGGTTGATGTAGTCGTATGTCTTCACGATCGACCGATCTAGTATCGAAGATACGACACCTCCGCGATCTGCACATGTTCGGCTCGGTGACGTCCCGCGGACTCACGATCCAGTAGAGCTTCGAGGGAGAGCTTCGTCAGCACGACGGCATGATGACGGTGATGATGTTTCTACCAGAACGGAGCTTCGCCTAAGCACCGCTACGATATTACCGAGGTGGATTATGGTGGAGGGGGGCACCGCACATGGCTAAAGATCAATGATCAACTTGTGTGTCTATGGGGTGCCCCCTCCCGCATATATAAAGGAGTGGAGGAGGGGGAGGGCCGGCGCTCCTATGGCACGCCCCATGGGGAGTCCTACTCCCACTGGGAGTAGGATTCCCCCCTTTCCAAGTAGTAGGAGTAGGAGAAGGAAGGAGGAAATAGGGAGAAGGGTCCCCTTCCTAGTCCAATTCGGACCAGAGGGGGAGGGGGCGTGCTGCGTGCCCTGGCAGCTGATAACCCACAAGTATAGGGGATCACAACAGTTTTCAAGGGTAGAGTATTCAACCCAAATTTATTGATTCGACACAAGGGGAGCCAAAGAATATTCTCAAGTATTAGCAGCTGAGTTGTCAATTCAACCACACCTGGAAACTTAATATCTGCAACAAAGTGTTTAGTAGCAAAGTAATATGATAGTAGTGGTAACAGTAGCAAAAGGTAATGATAGCAAAAGTAATGTTTTTGGTATTTTGTAGTTATGATAGCAATAGCAACGGAAAAGTAAATAAGCGAAGAACAATATATGGAAAGATCGTAGGCAAAGGATCGATGATAGAGAATTATGCCGGATGTGGTTCATCATCTAACAGTCATAACCTAGGGTGACACAGAACTAGCTCCAATTCATCAATGTAATGTAGGCATGTATTCCGAATATAGTCATACGTGCTTATGGAAAAGAACTTGCATGCCATCTTTTGTCCTACCCTCCCATGGCAGCGGGGTCCTAGCGGAAACTAAGGGATATTAAGGCCTCCTTTTAATAGAGTACCAGACCAAAGCATTAACACATAGTGAATACATGAACTCCTCAAACTACGGTCATCACCGGTAAGTATCCTGATTATTGTCACTTCGGGGTTAACGGATCATAACACATAATAGGTGACTATAGACTTGTAAGATAGGATCAAGAACTCTCATATATTGATGAAAACATAATAGGTTCAGATCTGAAATCATGGCACTCGGGCCCTAGTGACAAGCATTAAGCATAGCAAAGTCATAGCAACATCAATCTTAGAACATAGTGGATACTAGGGATCAAACCCTAACAAAACTAACTCGATTACATGATAAATCTCATCCAACCCATCATCGTCCAACAAGCCTACAATGGAATTACTCACGCACGGCGGTGAGCATCATGAAATTGGTAATGGAGGATGGTTGATGATGATGATGGCGACGGATTCCCCTCTCCGGAGCCTCGAACGGACTCCAGATCAGCCCTCCCGAGAGGTTTTAGGGCTTGGCGGTGGCTCCGTATCGTAAAACGCGATGAATCCTTCTCTCTAATTTTTTCCTCCCCGAAACCAAATATATAGAGTTGGAGTTGAGGTCGGAGGAGCTCCAGGGGGTCCACGAGGTACGGGGGCGCGCCCTAGGGGGGCAGGCGCGCCCCCACCCTCGTGGACAGGTGGTGGCCCCCCTGGTCTTCATCTTTTGCAAGGATTTTTTATTATTTCCAAATAGACGTTCTGTGAAGTTTCAGGTCATTCCGAGAACTTTTGTTTCTGCACATAAATAACACCATGGCAATTCTGCTGAAAATAGCGTCAGTCCGGGTTAGTTCCATTCAAATCATGTAAGTTAGAGTCCAAAACAAGGGAAAAAGTGTTTGGAAAAGTTGATACGATGGAGACGTATCAACTCCCCCAAGCTTAAACATTTGCTTGTCCTCAAGCAATTCAGTTGATAAACTGAAAGTGATAAAGAAAAACTTTTACAAACTCTGTTTGCTCTTATCGTTGTAAATATGTAAAGCCAGCACTCAAGTTTTTAGCAAAGATTATGAACTAACCATATTCACAATAACGCATAGGTCTCATGTTTACTCATATCAATGGCATAATCAACTAGCGAGCAATAATAATAAATCTCAGATGACAACACTTTATCAAAACAATCATAATATGATATAACAAGATGGTATCTCGCTAGCCCTTTCTGAGACCGCAAAACATAAATGCAGAGCACCTTTAAAGATCAAGGACTGACTAGACATTGTAATTCATGGTAAAAGAGATCCAGTCAAGTCATACTCAATGTAAACTAACAGTAATGAATGCAAATGACAGCGGTGCTCTCCAACTGGTGCTTTTTAATAAGAGGATGATGACTCAACATAAAAGTAAATAGATAGGCCCTTCGTAGAGGGAAGCAGGGATTTGTAGAGGTGCCAGAGCTCGGTTTTGAAATATAGGTTAATAATATTTTGAGTGGTATACTTTCATTGTCAACATAACAACCAAGACATGGCAATATCTTCCATGCTACACACATTATAGGCAGTTCCCAAACAGAATGGTAAAGTTTATACTCCCCCTCCACCAACAAGCATCAATCCATGGCTTGCTCGAAACAACGAGTGCCTCCAACTAACAAGAGTGCCAGGGGGAGTTTTGTTTGCAATTATTTTGATTTAGTTTGCATAAATCATGGGACTGGGCATCCCGGTGACCAGCCACTTTTTCGTGAGTGAGGAGCGGAGTCCACTCCTCTTGAGAATAACCCGCCTAACATGGAAGATACAGATAGCCCTAGTTGATACATGAGCTATTCGAGCATACAAAACAGGATATTTATTTGAAGGTTTAGAGTTTGGCACATACAAATTTACTTGGAACGGCAGGTAGATACTGTATATAGGTAGGTATGGTGGACTCATATGGAATAACTTTGGGGTTTATGGAGTTGGACGCACAAGCAGTATTTCTGCTTAGTACAGGTGAAGGCTAGCAAAAGACCGGGAAGCAACCAGCTAGAGAACGACAACAGTCATGAACATGCATTAAAATTAATAAACACCGAATGCAAGCATGAGTAGGATATAATCCACCATGAACATAAATATCGTGAAGGCTATGTTGATTTTGTTTCAACTACATGTGTGAACATGTGCCAAGTCAAGTCACTTAAATCATTCAGAGGAGGATACTACCCTATCATACCACACCACAACCATTCTAATAGCATGTTGGCACGCAACGTAAACCATTATAAGCTCCTAGCTAATCAAGCATGGCACAAGAAACTATGATCTCTAGTTGTCATTGCAAACATGTTTATTCATAATAGGCTGAATCAGGAACGATGAACTAATCATATTTACTAAAACAAGAGAGGTCGAGTTCATACCAGCTTTTCTCATCTCAGTCAGTCCATCATATATCATCATAATTGCCTTTCACTTGCACGACCGAATAGTGTGAATAATAATAATAGTGCACGCGCATTGGACTAAGCTGGAATCTGCAAGCATTCAATAAACAGGAGAAGACAAGGCAATATGGGCTCTTTTGTCAGATCAACAGTAATGCATATAAGAGCCACTTCAACAATTTAATCATGGTCTTCTCCTATCGACCCCCAAGGAAAAGAAAGGAAATAAAATTATTTACACGGGAAAGCTCCCAACAAGCAAAAGAAGAACAGGAAATCTTTTTGGGTTTTCTTTTTAATTACTACTACAAGCATGGAAAGTAAACTAATTAAAAGCTACAACTAATTTTTTTGGTTTTTCTTAAGGTTTATTAAACACACAAGAAGAAAGCATAAAAAGGGAAATAAACTAGCATGGATGATACAATGAAAAAGTATGAGCACCGACATCTAGCAATGAGTGTGTGAACATGAATGTAATGTCGGTGAGAAATACGTACTCCCCCAAGCTTAGGCTTTTGGCCTAAGTTGGTCTATGGCCACGGCTGGCCTGGCAGATATCCATAATAACAGTTGGGGTCGTACTGAGATGCAGCGGCTATCGCCTCCTGAGCTGCAGCGCGGCGATGAGCGGCCTCCGCCCTCCTCTCGTACTCATCTGCCTCCTCTCTGGTGATAACATATCTTCCTTTTGCCTGATAATCAAAGAAGGCAGGAGCAGGGAGAGTAATACAGACAGCACACTGTCTGTCGAAGATTAAGCGATACTGGAGAGGTGATTCATTCCTCTCGACAAACTGGTGGTGAACCATAGCATCATAATCCAAATAAGCAGGGGGCAACTCAATATCATCTTCATGTATGGCTATACCAAGAAAATTAGTTATGCGGATTGCATAAATTCCACCAAAGAAATCTCCATTAAATCTATTAAGATGCAACCTACGTGCAACAATGGCTCCCAAATTATAAGATTTATCTCCTAACACAACATTCCTAAGAATACTGAGGTCAGGGACAAACATGTTACATGCCTCATCTTTACCATTAATGCATCTACCTATGAAGAGAGCAAAATAATGTATAGCAGGAAAGTGAATGCTCCCTATGGTAGCTTGTGTTATATCTCTAGATTCCCCCATAGTTATACTAGCAAGAAAATCTCTAAATTCATATTTGCGAGGTTCCCTAACACTACCCCATTGTGCAAGTTTGCAAGAAGTAGTAAATTCCTCTAAGTCCATAGTGTAAGAATTTTCATAAAGATCAAACAGGACAGTTGGAGAATTACGTGAAGATGAAAATTCAAATCTCCTCACAAAGGAACTAGTGAGATAGTGATACTGGCTGCACTTCTCTTCCTCGAAGCTCACAAGATCAGCGTTATGCAAATATGTGTTAAATTCTTCCTTAATTCCCGCTTGATCCATAAAGTTTTCCGAAGGCCATTCACAAGGACGCACTAGAGCGTCTCTTGGTGGCTCTTCATCAGCATCACACATTGCAAGCCTGGGTCCTTGCTTCCTTGAAGAACCACCTTGGTACATTTTCCTAAGCATATTTCTTCCTCTGAAAAATTTCTGAAATTTTTAGTAACTTCAAAATAAAAGTAAACCAAACTCAACAAAATTGATAGCAACTACTCCAACAAGTACCTAGAGCCTATATCATGCATCAAAACTACTTTTGACCATATAAATTTGACATGCAAGCTCAAGAACAGGGTCACCTAAGCAGCACAAATTTGCAATGAATAAAGCACTAGAACAAAAACTAATTGGACCAATGGAGGAGTCACATACCAAGGAACAATCTCCCCAAGAAGTTTTGTGAGAGGTGCTTTGAGCAAGGAGATCGAAAATGGCAGCAAAATGAGCTTGGGCTCGGGTTTGAGCTGGATATTCCTGTTTGTGGGAGGAAGGAGTGTGTGGGTGCAGGAATAAGTGGAGGGGGGCCACCGTGGGCCCACGAGGCAGGGGGCGCGCCTAGGGGGTAGGGCGCGCCCTCCACCCTCGTGGCCAGGTGGATGCCCCCCGTGCTGTGTTCTTGGTGCCAAATATTCTCAAATATTCCAGAAAAAATCATATTTAAATTTCAGGGCATTTGGAGAACTTTTATTTTCGGGGTCTTTTTATATTGCACGGATAATTCAGATAACAGACGGAAAATATTTATTTTTATTTTATTTAATATAAATAACAGAAAGTAAAAGGAGGGTACAGAGAGTTGTGCCTTCTAGTTTCATCCATCTCATGATCATCAAAAGGAATCCACTAACAAGGTTGATCAAGTCTTGTTAACGAACTCAGTCCGAATAACATGGAACCGGAGAAATTTCAAATAACACTATGTTACCACAATGGGGATATGCACATCCCCAATAACAAGAATATCATATTTCTTCTTGACAGTAGGAAGAGGAAATTCAAAACCTCCAAATATAATCGATGGAATTTTTCCAATAGAGTTGATACTATGAACTTGAGGTTGTTTCCTCGAAAAGTGTACCATATGCTCATTACCATTAACATGAAAAGTGACATTGCCTTTAGTGCAATCAATAACAGCCCCTGCAGTATTCAAAAAGGTCTTCCAAGAATAATAGACATACTATCGTCCTCGGGAATATCAAGAATAACAAAGTCCGTTAAAATAGTAACGTTTGCAACCACAACAGGCACATCCTCACAAATACCGATAGGTATAGCAGTTGATTTATCAGCCATTTGCAAAGATATTTCAGTAGGTGTCAACTTATTCAAAACAAGTCTACGATATAAAGAGAGAGGCATAATACTAGCACCGGCTCCAAGATCACATAAAGCAGTTTTAACATAGTTTCTCTTAATGGAGCAAGGTATAGTTGGTACTCCTGGATCTCCTAGTTTCTTAGGTATTCCACCCTTAAAAGTATAATTAGCAAGCATGGTGGAAATTTCAGCTTCCGGTATCTTTCTTTTATTTGTAACAATATCTTTCATATACTTAGCATAAGGATTCATTTTAAGCATATCAGTCAAACGCATACGCAAAAAGATAGGTCTGATCATTTCAGCAAAGCGCTCAAAATCCTCATCATCCTTTTTCTTGGATGGTTTAGGAGGAAAAGACATGGGTTTATGAACCCATGGTTCTCTTTATTTACCATGTTTCCTAGCAACAAAGTCTTTCTTATCATCACGTTGATTCTTTGATTGTGGGTTATCAAGATTAACACAAGGTTCAATTTATATATCATTATCATTGCTAGGTTGAGCATCAACATGAGCATTATCATTAGCATTATCACTAGTTTCAGGTTCATTACCAGATTGTGTTTCAGCATCAGAAATAGAAATATGATTTAGATTCTCAGGTGTATCAATAACAGGTTCACTAGAAGCATGCAAAGTCCTATCATTTTTCTTTTTCTTCCTTTTAGAAGGACTAGGTGCATCTATATTATTTCTCTGAAAATCTTGCTCAATTCTCTTAGGGTGGCCTTCATGATACAAAGGTTCCTGAGTCATTCTATCACCTCTAGTCATAACTCTAACAACATTATCATTTTTCTTACTATTCAATTCATTGAGCAAGTCATTTTGAGCTTTAAGTACTTGTTCTACTTGAGTGGTAACCATAGAAGCATGTTTACTAATAAGTTCAAGTTCACCTTTGACATTAGCCATATAATCACCCAGGTGTTCAAGCCTATTTGAATTGTATTTCAATTGTCTACCAAAATAAGCATTGAAGTCTTCTTGCTTAACCATAAATTTATCAAACTCATCTAAGCATGGGCTAGCAAACTTAGTAAATGGGATTTCAGCTTTATCATATCTATAGAGAGAATTTACCTTCACTACCTGTGTAGGGTTATCAAGACCATGAGTTTCTTCAATGGGTGAAGGATTAAGATCATATGTTTCTTCAATAGGCGGTAAATTAAGACCGTGTATTTCTTCGATAGGAGGTAAATTCTTAACATCTTCATCTTTAATACCTTTTTCTTTCATAGATTTCTTTGCCTCTTGCATATCTTCAGGACTGAGAAATAGAACACCTCTTTTCTTCGGAGTTGGTTTAGGAATAGGCTCAGGAAGTGCCCAATTATTTTCATTTGTCAACATATTATTCAATAGAATTTCAGCTTCATCCGGTGTTCTTTCCCTGAAAACAGAACCATCACAACTATCCAGGTAATCTATGGAAGCATCGGTTAGTCCATTATAAAAGATATCAAGTATTTCATTTTTCTTAAGAGGATGATCAGGCAAAGCATTAAGTAACTTGAGAAGCCTCCCCCAAGCTTGTGGGAGACTCTCTTCTTCAATTTGCACAAAATTATATATATCCCTCAAAGCAGCTTGTTTCTTATGAGCAGGGAAATATTTAGCAGAGAAGTAATAAATCATATCCCGGGGACTACACACACAACCAAGATCAAGAGAATTAAACCATATCTTAGCATCAATCTTTAATGAGAACGGAAATATTTTAAGGATATAAAAGTAACGAGTTCTCTCATCATTAGTGAACAGGGTAGCTATATCATTTAATTTAGTAAGATGTGCCACAACAGTTTCAGATTCATAGCCCTGAAAAGGATCAGATACAACCAAAGTAATTATATCAGGATCAACAGAGAATTCATAATCCTTATCAGTAACACAGATAGGTGAAGTAGCAAAAGCGGGGCCAGGTTTCATTCTAGCATTAAGAGATTGCTGCTTCCATTTAGCTAATAACCTCTTGAGTTCGTATCTATCTTTGCAAGCTAAAATATCTAGAGCAGCTTCTTTTTCAAAAACATAACCCTCAGGAATAACAGGTGATTCATATTCATTAGAGGGAGAGTCTTCATCATCACTTTCATCAATATTATCAGATTCAATATTTTCACTCTCTCTAACCCTAGCAAGTTGTTCATCAAGAAATTCACCAAGTGGCACGGTAGTAACAAGCATAGAAGTAATTTCATCATAAGTATCATGCATAGAAGAAGTGGCATCATCAATAACATGCGACATATCAGAACGAATGGCAGAAGCAGGTTTAGGTGTCGCAAGCTTACTCAAAACAGAAGGTGAATCAAGTGCAGAGCCAGATGGCAGTTCCTTACCTCCCCTCGTAGTTGAGGGATAAATCTTGGTTTTTGGATCTCTCAAGTTCTTCATAATGATAAGCAGATATAGCTCCCAAGTGACTCAAAGAATAGAGCTATGCTCCCCGGCAACAGCGCCAGAAAATAGTCTTGATAACCCACAAGTATAGAGGATCGCAACAGTTTTCGAGGGTAGAGTATTCAACCCAAATTTATTGATTCGACACAAGGGGAGCCAAAGAATATTCTCAAGTATTAGCAGCTGAGTTGTCAATTCAACCACACCTGGAAACTTCATATCTGCAGCAAAGTAATATGATAGTAGTGGTAACCGTAGCAAAAGGTAATGATAGCAAAAGTAATATTTTTTGGTATTTTGTAGTTATGATAGCAATAGCAACGGAAAAGTAAATAAGCGAAGAACAATATATCGAAAGCTCGTAGGAAATGGATCAGTGATAGAGAATTATGCCGGCTGTGGTTCATCATGTAACAGTCATAACCTAGGGTGACACAGAACTAGCTCCAATTCATCAATTTAATGTAGGCATGTATTCCGAATATAGTCATACGTGCTTATGGAAAAGAACTTGCATGACATCTTTTGTCCTACCCTCACGTGGCAGTGGGGTCCTAGCGGAAACTAAGGGATATTAAGGCCTCCTTTTAATAGAGTACCGGACCAAAGCATTAACACATAGTGACTACATGAACTCCTCAAACTACGGTCATCACCGGTAAGTATCCTGATTATTGTCACTTCAGGGTTAACGGATCATAACACATAATAGGTGACTATAGACTTGCAAGATAGGATCAAGAACTCTCATATATTGATGAAAACATAATAGGTTCAGATCTGAAATCATGGCACTCAGGCCCTAGTGACAAACATTAAGCATAGCAAAGTCATAGCAACATCAATCTTAGAACATAGTGGAAACTAGGGATCAAACCCTAACAAAACTAACTCGATTACATGACAAATCTCATCCAACCCATCACCATCCAGAAAGCCTATGATGGAATCACCCACGCACGGCGGTGAGCATCATGAAATTGGTGATGGAGGATTGTTGATGATCACGATGGCGACAAATTCCCCTCTCCGGAGCCCTTAACGGACTCCAGATCAGCCCTCCCGGGAGGTTTTAGGGCTTGGTGATGGCTCCGTATCGTAAAACGCCATGAATCCTTCTCTCTGATTTTTTTCTCCCCAAAACCAAATATATAGAGTTGGAGTTGAGGTCGGAGGAGCTCCAGGGGGCCCACGAGGTAGGGGGGCGCGCCCTAGGGGGGCAGGCGCGCCCCCCACCCTTGTGGCAGGTGGTGGGCCCCCTGGTCTTCATCTTTTGCAAGGATTTTTTATTATTTCCAAATAGAAGTTCCGTGAAGTTTCAGGTCATTACGAGAACTTTTATTTCTGCACATAAATAACACCATGGCAATTCTGCTGAAAACAACGTCAGTCCGGGTTAGTTCCATTCAAATCATGTAAGTTAGAGTCCAGAACAAGGGCAAAAGTGTTTGGAAAAGTTGATACTACGGAGACGTATCAGCAGCCCCTCCTCTCTTTCCACTGAGGCCCATAAGGCCCATTAAACTCCTCGAGGGTTCTGGTAACCCCCCGGTACTCCGGTATATGCCCAAACTTCACTCTGAACCCTTCCGATGTCCAAACATAGTCGTCCAATATATCGATCTTTATGTATCGACCATTTCGAGACTCCTTGTCATGTCCGTGATCAAATTTGGGACTCCGAACTACCTTCGGTACATCAAAGCACATAAACTCATAATACCGATCATCATCAAACGTTAAGCGTGCGGACCCTACGGGTTCGAGAACTATGTAGACATGACCGAGACATGTCTCCGGTCAATAACCAATAGCGGAACCTGGATGCTCATATTGTCTCCTACATATTCTATGAAGATCTTTATCGGTCAAACCGCATAACGATATACGTTGTTCCCTTTGTCATCGGTATGTTACTTGCCCGAGGTTCGCTCGTCGGTATCTCAATACCTAGTTCAATCTCGTTACCGGCAAGTCTCTTTTACTCATTCCATACTGCTACATCCTGTAACTAACTCATTAGCTACATTGCTTGCAAGGCTTATAGTGATGTACATTACCGAGAGGGCCCAGAGATACCTCTCCGACAATCGGAGTGACAAATCCTAATCTTGATCCATGTCAACTCAACAAACACCATTGGAGACACCTATAGAGCACCTTTATAATCACCCAGTTACGTTGTGACGTTTGGTAGCAACAAAGTGTTCCTTCGGTATTCAGGAGTTGCATGATCTCATAGTCATAGGAACATGTATAGTTATGGAGAAAGCAATAGCAACAAACTAAATGATCATCGTGCTAAGCTAACGGATGGGTCAAGTCAATCACATCATTCTCTAATGATGTGATCCCATTAATCAATTGACAACTCATGTCTATGGTTTGGAAACATAACCATCATTGATTCAATGAGCTAGTCAAGTAGGGGCAAACTAGTGACACTCTGTTTGTCTATGTATTCACACATGTACTAAGTTTCCGGTTAATACAATTCTAGCATGTATAATAAACATTTATCATGATATGAGGAAATATAAATAAGAACTTTATTATTGCCTCTAGGGCATATTTCCTTCAGTCTCCCACTTGCACTAGAGTCAATAATCTAGATTACATTGTAATGATTCTAACACCCATGGAGTCTTTGTGCTAATCATGTTTTGCTCGTGAGAGACGCTTAGTCAACGGATCTGCAACATTCAGATCCGTATGCATCTTGCAAATCTCTATGTCTCCCTCCTTGACTTGATCGCGGATGGAATTTAAGCGTCTCTTGATGTGCTTGGTTCTCTTGTGAAATTTGGATTCCTTTGCCAAGGCAATTGCACCAGTATTGTCACAAAAGATTTCCATTGGACCCAATGCATTAGGTATGACACCTAGATCGGATATGAAATCCTTCATCCAGACTCCTTCATTTGCTGCTTCCGAAGCAGCTATGTATTCCGCTTCACATGTAGATCCCGCCACGATGCTCTGCTTGGAACTGCACCAACTGACAACTCCACCATTTAATAAAAACATGTATCCGGTTTGTGACTTAGAGTCATCCGGATCACTGTCAAAGCTTGCATTGACGTAACCGTTTACGACGAGCTCTTTGTCACCTCCATATACAAGAAACATATCCTTAGTCCTTTTCAGGTATTTCAGGATGTTCTTGACCGCTATCTAGTGATCCACTCCTAGATTACCTTGGTACCTCCCTGCTAAACTTATAGCAAGGCACACATCAGGTCTGGTACACAACATTGCATACATGATAGAGCCTATGGCTGAAGCATAGGGAACACCTTTCATTTTCTCTCTATCTTCTGAAGTGGTCGGGCATTGAATCTGACTCAACTTCACACCTTGTAATACAGGCAAGAACCCTTTCTTCGCCTGATCCATTTTGAACTTCTTCAAAACTTTATCAAGGTATGTGCTTTGTGAAAGTCCAATCAAGTGTCTTGATCTATCTCTATAGATCTTGATGCCCAATATATAAGCAGCTTCACCGAGGTCTTTCATTGAAAAATTCTTATTCAAGTATCCTTTTATGCTATTCAGAAATTCAGTATCATTTCCGATCAATAATATGTCATCTACATATAATATCAGAAATGCTACGGAGCTCCCACTCACTTTCTTGTAAAACATGCTTCTCCAAAAGTCTGTGTAAAACCATATGCTTTGATCACACTATCAAAGCGTATATTCCAACTCCGAGATGCTTGCACCAGTCCATAAATGGATCGCTGGAGCTTGCACACTTTGTTAGCACATTTTGGATCGACAAAACCTTCTGGTTGCATCATATACAACTCTTCTTTAAGATACCCATTAAGGAATGCAGTTTTGACATCCATTTGCCAAATTTCATAATCATAAAATGCGGCAATTGCTAACATGATTTGGACGGACTTGAGCATCGCTATGGGTGAGAAGGTCTCATCGTAGTCAACTCCTTGAACTTGTCGAAAACCTTTTGAAACAAGTCGAGTTTTGTAGACAGTAATATTACCGTCAACGTCAGTCTTCTTCTGGAAGATCCATTTATTCTCTATGACATGCCGATCATCGGGCAAGTCAACCAAAGTTCATACTTTGTTCTCATACATGGATCACATCTTAGCTTTCATGGCCTCAAGCCATTTTGCCAAATCTGGGCTCATCATCGCTTCCTCATAGTTCATAGGTTCATCATGGTCAAGTAACATGACTTCCAGAACTGGATTTCCGTACCACTCTGGTGCGGATCTTACTCTGGTTGACCTACGAGGTTCGGTAGTAACTTGATCAGACGTTTCATGATCATCATCATTAGCTTCGTCACTCACTGGTGTAGGGATCACTTGAACTAATTTCAGTGATGAACTATTTTCCAGTAAGGGACAAGGTATAATTACCTCGTCAAGTTCTACTTTCCTCCCACTCACTTCTTTCGAGAGAAACTCCTTCTCTAGAAAGGATCCATTCTTAGCAACAAATATCTTGCCTTAGGATCTGTGATAAAAGGTGTACCCAATAGTCTCCTTTGGGTATCCTATGAAGACACATTTCTCCGATTTGGGTTCGAGCTTATCAGGTTGAAGATTTTTCACATAAGCATCGCAGCCCCAAAATTTAAGAAACGACAACTTGGGTTTCTTGCCAAACCACAGTTCATAAGGTGTCGTCTCAACGGATTTAGATGGTGCCCTATTTAACGTGAATGCAGCCGTATCTAAAGCGTGACCCCAAAACAATAGTGGTAAATCAGTGAGAGACATCATAGATCACACCATATATAATAAAGTGCGGTTACGACGTTCGGACACACCATTACGTTGTGGTTTTCCAGGTGGCGTGAGTTGAAAAACTATTCCGCATTGTTTCAAATGAACTCCAAACTCATAACTCAAATATTCACCTCCACGATCAGATCGTAGAAACTTGATTTTCTTGTTAAGATGATATTCCACTTCACTCTGAAATTCTCTGAACTTTTCAAATGTTTCAGACTTATGTTTCATCAAGTAGATATACCCATATCTGCTCAAATCATCTGTGAAGGTGAGAAAATAACGATATCCGCCGCGAGCTTCAATGTTCATTGGACCACATACATCAATATGTATGATTTCCAATAACTCTGTTGCTCGCTCCATTGTCCCGGAGAACAGAGTTTTAGTCATCTTGCCCATGAGGCATGGTTCGCAAGTACCAACTGATTCATAATCAAGTGATTCTAGAAGTCCATCAGAATGGAGTTTCTTCACGCGCTTTACCCATATATGACCTAAACGGCAGTGCCACAAAATAAGTTGCACTATCATTATCAACTCTGCATCTTTTGGCTTCAATACTATGAACATGTGTATCACTACTATCAAGATTTAGTAAAAATAGACCACTCATCAAGGGTGCATGACCATAAAAGATATTACTATATAAATAGAACAACCATTATTCTCTGATTTAAATGAAGAACCGTCTCGCATCAAACAAGATCCAGATATAATGTTCATGCTCAACGCTGGCACCAAATAATAATTATTTAGGTCTAAAACTAATCCCGAAGGTAGATGTAGAGGCAGCATGCCGACGGCGATCACATCGACTTTGGAACCATTTCCCACGCACATCGTCACCTCGCCAATCTTCGCTTAATCCATAGCCCCTGTATCGAGTTGCAAATGTTAGCAACTAAACCAGTATCAAATACCCAGGCACTACTACAAGCATTAGTAAGGTACACATCAATAACATGTATATCAAATATACCTTTCACTTTGCCATCCTTCTTCTCCGCCAAATACTTGGGGCAGTTCCGCTTCTAGTGACCAGTTCCTTTGTAGTAGAAGCACTCAGTCTCAGGCTTAGGTCCAGACTTGGGTTTCTTCACTTGAGCATCAACTGTCTTGCTGTTCTTCATGAAGTTCCCCTTCTTCCCTTTACCATTTTTCTTGAAACTGGTGGTCTTGTTGACCATCAATACTTGATGCTCCTTCTTGATTTCTACCTCCGCAGCCTTTAGCATTGCGAAGAGCTCAGGAATCGTCTTATCCATCCCTTGCATATTATAGTTCATCACGAAGCTCTTGTAGCTTGGTGGCAGTGATTGAAGAACTCTGTCAATGACACTATCATCAAGAAGATTAACTCCCTGTTGATTCAAGTGGTTGTGGTACCCAAACATTCTGAGTATATGTTCACTGACAGAACTATTCTCCTCCATCTTGCAGCTGTAGAACTTATTGGAGACTTCATATCTCTCAATCCGGGCATTTGCTTGAAATATTAACTTCACCTCCTGGAACATCTCATATGCTCCATGACGTTCAAAATGTCGTTGAAGTCCCAGTTCTAAGCCGTAAAGCATGGCACACTGAACTATCGAGTAGTCATCAACTTTGCTTTGCCAGGTGTTCATAACATCTGGCGTTGCTCCT
Source organism: Triticum aestivum (assembly GCF_018294505.1). Classification (NCBI taxonomy): domain Eukaryota; kingdom Viridiplantae; phylum Streptophyta; class Magnoliopsida; order Poales; family Poaceae; genus Triticum; species Triticum aestivum. The sequence goes on from NC_057803.1 coordinate 480,639,612, forward strand.
GCGGCGGGTTTGTCACTTAGCGGTGCTTCCAGGACGTAATTCTTCTGTGCAGCAATGAGGATAATCCTCAAGTTATAGACCTAGTCCGTGTAGTTGCTACCATCATCTTTCAACTTAACTTTCTCTATGAATGCATTAAAATTCAACGGAACAACAACACAGGCCATCTATCTACAACAACATAGACATGCAAAATACTATCAGGTACTAAGTTCATGATAAAGTGAAAGGTATGTTTTCACATGTCTGATTATCACGTGAGATGGAGTAGTTTTCAATGGTGAACATCACTATGTTGATCGTATCTACACTACAAAAAAAATACACTTCCGTGATGATACGTGTTTGTCACAGTAGGTCGCTTTTTTTGTCATGCATGTACATCCATGACAAATTTATGACAGAATCAAGATAGTCATACCTGTGCTGTCGTAGAAGTATTCCATGACATTACCAAAATTATCATCACGAAGTGTCCACTTCCATGACGATAAATCGCGCATCACAGAAGTGCTTTCGTCAAGGGTGACCGACATGTGGCATCCACCGTAACGGAACGCCGTTAAGCTATCGGGTCGGGTTTTGGATCCGATAACCCGTTAACAGCCCCGACCAATGGGAAATTTCCACGTGTAAAATTCTTATTGGCCGGACGAAACACGTGTCAGCTCGTCAGTGGGTCAGATAGGCTCCTATGATATGTCGACACATGGCACGGCCAACAGTGGCCCATTTAGCTTACAAAGTCGGCCCGTTTGACTTGGTCAAAAGTTAACGGGCTGGCCCATGAAAATCCTATTAACGACCTCTTCGCAAATAGCCCATTTTACGACCCGTTAACTCACGACCCGTTAGGCCCTAAAGGAAATCGGCCCAACAACGCCATGTGGGCCGTCGAATATAATACCAGCCCATTTCACTTTTGGCCCATGTATGGCCCACGACGTCTTTCAGCCCATATGAGGCCTTCGTATCTTTCGGCCCATTACAGGCCCACGATGAGTCTAGCCCATAATGAACAGTAATTTTCTTTATACCCGTTAACGGCCCGTGATTTACATGGGCCGTTTCCAGCCCGTGTTAGCTTTCGGCCTATTGACGGCCCATATGTTCTTGGGCTCCTTTTCAGCCCTCGATTACTTCCGGCCCATTACTGGCCCATTCCACTAATAGGCCAAATTCGGCCCATGGCAAGAGTTGGCCCTTTACTAGCCTGTTACCCTAATGGGCCAAAATTGGCCCATGGCAAGAGTCGGCCCGTTTCTGGCCTATTAATCCGTTGCCCCGTTTCCAGCCCATCCTATATTCTGGCCCATTAACGACCTGTTATGCCTGTGACAGAATTAAGCCTTTGCTTTCCTACTGCCTGTTTACGGCCTGTTACTGTGCTGGGCCGATACCAATTACGCCCGATTATGGCCCATGTAGACACATTTATCCGACGGCCCGAGGCCCACCGATTACAGGCCCATTTATCGACGGCCCGTAGGTGACCCATGGATCCTACGACCCGTATATGGCCCATGGTAGTTGCGGCTACTAGCAAACCAGGGAAAAAGAAGACTAGGAAATAAATAAGGCCGAAACTAACGCTAGGCTATTAAGGCGATTGCACAGATTACATCCACTCAGCATCAAAGATTGCCACCAGTGCAAATATAGGGAACACCCTACACTATACAAAAATGGCTTGCTGTTTTCTTCAGGCGGTGGCTGCACATTAAGAATACATTTTGTATCGCACCAAAACAAATTACAACTATATAACAAAAGGAAGGTTGGCATAAAACTTAACAGTCTAGCAAATAAATGCACCACCAGAAGTTCAGAAGCTCAGTTCATTTGACCTGACTGTTATGTTTTCATGTTGTATTGTCCGATGGAGCACCATAACCCTTGCCTTCATTTCCCCTAGGCTCCTGAACAACATAGCAAATGTCTGATAGTCTGGTTTCAAAACCATGCATATCTTGACGACATTGAGCAATGTTTCTCCTTGTTTCACAAAGGGTCTCTGTTAGGGAATGGACTTGTGTCTGGAGCGCAGATACAACATTGCTTTGAGCTTGCATATCTTGATCATGAGGCAGTTTGGACGATATTGCCTTAACAACCAACCCAGTATTATGTAGGAACATGCTTTTGGCACTGTTAGTGGACAGGTACTGACCTACTGCAGCAAGAGCTGACATTGCGGTTATAGTTGCCTCGCCACCTTCAGAAGGTGGCGGTTCCACCATTTTTTCCATAGCTCGCTGAAAAGTTGAGGTTTTACATTAGTAGTACCAGAACAGAAGATATTAAGGAGGCAGCAAAACCAAACAAAATAGCTTTGGTCTATATACAGAACTTATTCTGGTGAACCCATGTAAAATATTAGTTGTATTTTATTGCAAAGTACATAATAAAACCAGGTTCCAAACATATGACCATGTACCATCGCTAATGTATTGTCTATTTCTTCACATTGTATTCAGGGCTAAGGATGAAGAGACGAAGTTTATAATACGGTAAGCATAGTATGACGTCATTCATATCACAAAACAACTGAGAACAGACAAACAATCAATTGTAACATTGTGTGGGCAAGTCCAGCACGGAACTAGATTACGGGTCAAGATGAAAGGAACATCATTCGTCTCTTTTAAACCGTGTATGGTGCAATGATACACTAAGACAATTGTGTATAAAATTGAAAAGAGTAATAGACATTGGCTGCAAACCATGCAGTTCAAGGCACAAGTCAGCGTAAGTAGTAGTTAAAAGGCATGAGGATTAAGGACTTACAATAGTGACTTTGACTGGTGTAGTCATGCCCTTCTTCTTGCTGGTGTGACAGTCCTTGAAGATTTCCACAACATTTGGTTCAGGTACTTTTTGGTCCTTGCGGGTTTCCTTTGCATTTGGAACAAGTCAATATAGATCTGATAATATGGTACAGCGAAAAGAGTGAAACAACAACTAATTACAAGAGCCTCGCAGTGTGCAATATAGCTACGAGATCCTATCGTCTGTTGGAATTTCACTTTCGTACGGTTGGCCTTGTTCTTTGAACAGTTCACCTACAAGAAGATAGATTTGTATGGCACATGCGTAAATAGGACTTCAACATGTGATCTGATGACATATATATAATGTACCTAATACTTCGGATCGAACCAGTGTTTAACGAGGCCTCTCCAGTCTTCATTAGATATATTTTCCACTGGAGATGTTTGGGCAAGTTCACTATTAGCCTTGCCTTCAAAGTGAGTTTTCCTCAAGTTATACCGATACTGTCGCAGAGCAGACTTGAAAACATGGGTGCAAGCTTGTATGGTTGCATCATCTTGGCTATCCAACTTGAACCTCATCTGTTGAAAATTATGGGAGTCTCATTATCAGCAACCTAGAAAGTATTGGACAGAGCAAGACGATATTACTAGTTTCCATACATAACCATACTTACAGATAAATGGTCGAGGAAGGTGTTGAACTGGGTTTCGTCTTTGTCATTCCTGTACTGAATCCATGTTGGGAGGATACGTACATGACACCTAACAGCAATCGCTGCCTCTGATACTAACTTGGCTGACTCTGTAGCATCACGTGGCCTTTTTAAACCTGCCTCAAAACGGATCTCCATTCTTCCTCCTCTAGATTTAGTTAACCTATCGAGCATTATCCCTGATGTTTGTTTCCTCTTGCGCCTAGGTGCTAGTCCAACAACAAACATAGGAAGTGTTAGTGTACATCAAACTGTGAGACTACATATAAAGAAGCATGCAACTGTAACTTGACTCCAGCAACTACCTTCTTGCTGTTGAAGCTCACAAGGTTCATCTGATATTGCCAACTCGTCTTGTGTCAAGAGTGCTTGGGAAGTAGTGTCAGGTGGCAAGGGAGCTTGGGAACGTGCTGCTAGCTCAGTTGACGCACGAGTACGTCGTGCAGCTGGTAGTACTGTGGTAGGTGTTGCAAGAACTAGGGCTGTCTCTGCTTGTTTGGTGGCAGCTATTTGTTTCTGTTTGTCTTTTTTTGCAACTCGTGTAGCATGGGATGCCGTGTTTGTAGAATTTTCTGCTGGACTTTGACCTTCTATTGCACCATCAGTACCAGCAGAATCTGCAGGATTCATCCGCTTCTCATTCCCTGCCATTCTGTGTTTCTTCCTCTTTCTCTGTGCCATGTTAAGTCAAGCCGACAAGAAAAACGAATAACAATTTAGTTCTTCAGAACAAATTGATGCGTGATGCAGACGAACTGAACTTTGATGTTAGACAACCACATGATAGGAGGATGTAATATGTATGAAAAACAGGACGGAAGAGATAACCAGAACTATGATGTGTAAACTAAGAAGAAGACATTTCACCAAATTAGAAGCAATGCAATGGAAGGTAGACACCATATGAAAGATGCTACAAATATCGCTCTGCCAAGTTAACAGTGTCTCATCATAAATGGCGTTTAAACAAATGTGAAGCAGTACAAGAAATAAATCATATGCAAGATGCAAACAACATCACACTACCATGTTAGAGGTCTCTCGTCATTAGTGCCATTGCATATTCACAGCTTATGATGTGTAAACTAAGGAGAAGGCATTTCAACAAATTAGAAGCAATGAAAGCTAGACACCATATGAAAGATGCAACGAATATCACTCTACCAAGTTAAAACTGTCTCGTCATAAGTGCCATTTCAACAAATTAGTAGTACAAGCTAGAAAAGAATGTGAGATGTAACCTATATCACACTCCGAAGTCAAACGTTTCTTATGATAAGTGATTGTTGCAGGTTACACAACAGTAGTAATATGATGTAAGAACATGGTGTGATAGACAGATATTGTATGTTCTAGAAACAGGAACACGTGTCTTACTCAAGTATAATGTGTAAAGTAAGATGAAATTCAACAAAATTAGAAGCAATACAAGCTAGACATCACACATAACATGCAACCACATATAACAGTGCCAAGTTAGAGGGAGCACCGGTGATGCTGCACTAGGGGAGACGTGCTCATCATAAACATAGCTTTGTTGAGTGTCTATGCATGTGTTGTCTTGGACATCATCTTGGGGGTCTGGAGGAGTAGAAACTATAGAGGCCCTCCGTTCGGAAGGAGCACCTTTATCCGCTGCCTTGCTAACTTCCTTCCGCTTTATTGATTTTGAATTGTCAAGTAAAACCGACAAGAAAAAGCAATAAAATTGTCTCTTCATAACTCATTCATGCATGATACTGACAATCACTACTTTGATGTAAGGCAAACACATGATACCAGGATGGAATATGTACGAAAAACAGGACGGCATGGCATGTTCACAACTGTTTGTGTAAACTAAGCAGAAACCATTCTAGCAAATAAGAAGCAATGCAAGCTAGACACCACATGAAAGATGCAACCAATATGACTCTGCCAAGTTAAAAGCGTCCCATCATAAATGGAATTTCAACAAATTAGAAGCAGCGCATGCTATAAATCATATGAAAGATGCAACTAATATCGCACTGCATATACTAAAGGTGTCTCGTCATGTTGATTGATGCGGGATACAAAAAAACAATAGTTTTATGTAAGGACATGCTTAATAGACAGATGTACTATGTACTAAATACAGGAAGGCATGTCACATTAACAGGTATAATGTATAAGCTAAGCAGACTAGCACATGCAGTTTAACCAGATTGGAAGAATTACAATCTAGACACCATATGCAACATGCAACCACATATCACGCTGCCAAGTTAGAGCAAGCACCTGCGATGCTAGTGTAGGGGAAATGCTGTAATCAACTACAGAGCTACGTTCACTATCTTCATGTAGCATTTCTGTTTCTTGAGAATCATGTCGGGAGGCTGACGCTGCATTCTTTAAATGAGGAGTAGTCCCCTTGCCTGCCTGCCTCGTCATAAGTGATTGATGAGGGATACACAAGAACATTAGTTTGATGTAAGAACATGGTTAATACACAGATGTACTAGTATGTACCAAAAACAGAAAGGCATGTCATATTCAAAGGTATAATGTGTAAGCTAAGCAGATGCAATTTAACCAAATTGGAAGCAATACAAGCTAGACATCCGGCTGGAGTGGTGAGCATGATCATCTAGGACCTGAGAGCCTGGTGGGAGGCGGGCTGCTTCGCCACCATCGCAGCTTTTTAGTTGGCTTCCAGGTGATGCCTATCTTTGCTGGGCTTGTCACTGGCTCGGCCAGTGCCCTGACTAGCTATTTGTCTTCTGGTGCTCACGGGATGGTGGTTCATGTAAAAAAATATCTTTCCTTATCTTATCGACTTCGGCCTTTCGAATACAAGCTAGACACCATATGGAACATGCAACCACATATGACACCGCGAAGTTAAAGCAAGCACCTGGGATGGTGGTTCATTGCGAGCGAGGTCATCAACTCCAGAGCTACGTTCCCCGTCTCCATCTGCTGACACTGCACCCATTAAAGCGTTGAAACGTGTCTTGCCTAGCCGCACAACAAGCTGGAGCGACTTATCTCTTTTCTTTTTGGCTTCTCTCATGGCAGCAGAGTCTGAAATACCCTTGCATAAAAACACAACAGTGAGAGTAAGGGTGAAGTGTGTGCAGAACTAGTGCACTGTAAAAGTAGCAGATAGCAGGTGGCTGAAAAATAAATGACAGGAGACATATGATAGCTCTACAACATTGCATGGCAAACAAAATTAGATTCTACTCCGTATGATTTTGTAATATATGAGCACAGGAAATGCAGGTACTCCTCCAGCACACCACCACATGTGGTCATATCTAAGATAACAGTCGACTGAAAATAAATAGGTCAGTCGATTTTTTAATGAACCGTCCGATCTATAAGGAACGGGCAGATGGCCTTCGTCTACCTCCCGCCAGTCACTGTTGACGATCTTTCTCGAACCGCCAGCGACCACCGGCCCAGACCCCTGCCTCCGCCGCCCGCCCTCCCATCGACCTCACACCACCGCCGTGCTTGGCAGCGCCCCCAGGCCATCCCTTTAATCCCGGCCGACCTCCAGATCGGGCGCCAGTAGCTCTAGGCCGCACACGCCCCTATGATAAACACCAAGGCGCTGCTTCCCCGGCGTAATAGGCGTACTAGCGCCTGTTACGCCGGGGAATGCTTCCGTTAATTGGGAATCAAGTGGCCAGAAATTGAAATTCAGGGGGGCGACGGACCTCTAGCTAAGGTGAAATAGTATATGAGGAGAAACCTTGTGCATCGCGAGTTACTAGGAACATCTAGTATCAAGAAGAAGCGGTCAACTAGTGTCTTCTGTGGGATGAATACCGTGCAAGCAGAGACGTAAGATTTGCACGAATAAGGGAAGAGGAGTACCTTTTTCGGTTGCCGGTGTGGTCACCCCCACATGTCGCGCCGATCTTCTTGTTTTTACCGGGGAAACCGATGTTCTGGAGGGTGCATGCTTGGGCGAACCCATGGCAAAATTGTTGACTGTGTTGCCGTGGCCATATGTCGGCGGAGGGGAAGCAAATCCGAGGTAGCGAAGGACGGCGTAGCAGGAACAACTCCGGTGCGGTGGAGGGTGGCGAAGTTGGAGCGGCAGCGGTGAGGCGCAGGACGGCGTGGTTGAACTGGCTCGGGTACGGACGGCTCGGCCTCGGCTTCAACTACTAGCCATGGAGGGCGTTGCGGTTGAGGTTGCGGTGGACGACGACGTCGGGGTATCGGCTCCGGCGTGATGGAGGAGGGCGGCGGTTGATGGGTGGGATGGGGTGGCGGACGGAGGACGCCGGGGTTTCGCGGCTGGTGGAGAGGTAGTTTTGGCGCCCATGGAGTACGAATGGGGAATCAGACGGGTGGGGGGAACCATGTTTCGGTCTGGGATGCGCCTGTTTTTGGCTTTTTTGAACAGAAGATGGGACGCGCTTGTTTGAAATTTGGGGAAAGTACAAACTTTGCCCCCCTCTTAAATTTGGGGCCTACTGCGGGTCGGGGGTAGGATGGTAATCCCAGGTGTCCCAAATAGTGGGCGGGAGCGATTTCGGCCGCGCGCATGTGTGCTTAGGCGCCATTGTGTATGAATGTTTTTCGGATGTGGTTGCGTGGCGTTTAGATGAAGCTACAAACCTACCCTTGTTTAGACCTTTGGACGTCGGGCCGGTAGGTTTCACGGGTCGGAGTTATTAGAAAAGTAATTTCCTTGTACTACCAAACATTGGTCTCACGCGGTTTCGGGCGAGTAGAGGCTCTTTTGGCGCTTCGTTCGAAATTTTGAAACACAAGCATTCACGTTTAGAGTACTCTTGAACTATGAGGATTGACCTAAATATACAACGTTATATTTGACCTTGTATGTTTGAAAACCTCATTAAATTATCCGCTTCTTTTTGAAATTTTGACACTTGAAAATCCTATAACTACGATTATTTTGGAATGGAGGAGCTAAATTTGAATCTATTTTGTACACGACTACATATGCTATTATGTACAAAATCAGAGCAAAGATTGGTGCCCCCATAATTTAGGTATGGTTTACAAATGCCATGATATCAAATTCAAATAATTGAATGGACTTCATGTTGAATTCGATTTTTTTAAACCACCTTAAGTTGAATTCAAATGTATGCTAGTTCATAGGTAGTAGCTATTTATAATGTCCATTGTGTAACTTTCGTATGTATAATGTGCTTTACACACACAACATGAACTATACTCACGTTTATATTCGATTGCTAAAGCGATGCATTGTCTGGAGTTCAAAATACTAACTATGTGGATCAATTGTGTCGAATAATAACATAGACATGCTCAAATTCGATAGAATCTAGATGTCTGATGGATCAATGACCGCTCCTTACGCGAATTGCAAATATCATGATCCCATCCTAATATTTGGATACAATTTATATCTTTAATCAATGTGTAGAGCAGTCTTTTACGTGTAGTTTCACTCTCCATCGGTGGTCTCTCACACATGCTCACACACTCTCTCCCGAGGTGTCTTTCTCGCACACATGCTCTAGATATAACCCTCCCTCTCTCTCGTAACCATTTACAACTGTTTTCACTAACCTTTATCACAAGCACTCTTCCTCTCGCAAACATACACACGCACAATCCTCATCGACCCTTTCTATATACATGGACCTGCCTACGTGTCTCATGTACGCACATTATCTTTACGCCTGTCTCTCACGCATTGTCTCACACCTCTCTTCCTAATCGACGAGTATGATTCTAGCAGAGCATTCTGTAGGATGCCCCTTAAAGTTAGGTTGGATGAATAGTAATATCAGAGATAAAGGGGTTACCTTAGTCCGAGAACCTAGGGTTACAAATCCTAGCCGGCTTTGTCAGTGGACACAGAGTCCTTCACAATTCTGCTATCTTTGTCTTGTACGACTAGTCATCCATGGGTCTTCCTAAATGCGTCACGGGCCAACCAATGTGGCGCAGGACGGAACAGAACGAAGGGCCTCACCTCGACCCACCGGACCTCACGCGGTGACACACCCTCTGCCCCCACGTCTCATTATCTTCTCACACCCACAAATACCAACACAAACACCACACACATAGAAAATTTCTCCTGGTGCCTCTATTCCCTCCCCCCTTGCATATACACACTCAACGGAATGGAATCTCTTGTCGTGACGTCATATTCGTCTCTCTCTCTCTAGACCACTCTCATTTCTCGTGCTATCTCTCCCACGCCCCCCCCGTCGGCCCCTCTATCCATGCCTCTCTCGAATACGTAATACACACACATACCTCTCTAGGCCCCGCCAAATGCATCAACTACACATTCACACATGTTACATCACGTACCCCATTGATCTAAAAAGCCCTCTCTTCACGTTTATTTCGCATACAACATTCCTTTTGAATAAAGTGTGGCCAAAAAATATTTTAGAGTTTCTACATATATACAACATTACAAAGTTATATGGAGGAGTACGAACGCTAATTTGCATTGCATGGTGCCCACAATGATATTTATTCCGCACTGTGAATTTGTATATTTTTATACTATATACAAAGTTAGTCATAATAAAGAGAAACGAAGAGCATCTCTCTCTCCATCGCATACCCCCCTGTACGCCCTTTCACGTATGCATACAAAACTATCTCCAGGTCCTCTAAAAGTAAGCCCCCCAGAAAATTCAGGCATGTTTCATCTTTCTCTCGCGATATATGCAATGACGATCATTGTATTTGAAGCGAAAGCACGATACGTACATTGGACTTCAGAATCCACTCATTACGGTCACCATTTATGTTTAGTGGTTATTATGCAGTCACGGGCTCACCGTACAACTCTGTATTTGCTCATGACATGACTAGTTGACCAGTTAAACGCTCCACGTGGCACCTCTAGTGTTGCATCACATTATCTCACTACCATCGTGCCCACCTGTCGACTTGTATCTACTCTACATCTACACTCTTATAAAATAAATACACTCTTATAAAAAACAGAGTTGGTGATGATGGTGTGCCTGCCATCCTGCAATATAGGCCGTCCGATTTATATCTGACGGATAGGAAAGAAACTATGGCAATTTTGCAAAAAGGTACCCACACACCTCTCCACATTTGCAAATAAGGCCTTCCCTCGTTCATCCTTTTCTCTCACAAGATAAACAAGTCATACAAATGCATCTTGATGTTACGTGCAACGCACGGGCATCTTGCTAGTAAGAATGAAAACAAACGACAAAAAAATATTTGGACGGTGGTTCGAAGTCATGACCGCGGGCACAGCGGACAAGGTGGCCTTGTATTGGTATGCTGAGCCGTCTGTTTTAACACACAGGAGCTGGTGTGGTGATTATACACACACGCACGCATGCACACGAACTGCATCCACGCAACACTCACACAAACACATGCACCCACGCACGCACGCAACACTCACACGTACACACGCAGCCACGCACGCACGCAACACTCACACGCACGCACGCAACACTCACACGCACACATGCATGCACACACCAGTACACCACACGACCAACACACACTCTCACGCTCAAGTGCTCAACCTACACATGCATGCGCACACATCAGGCCCTGACAGACACATACACAACCAGGTGATTCCCGCGCACGGGTTGGAGCCTTGTCGCGCCTGCGTAAATTTGTGTTTATCTGACCTTTTGCCTATGCGAACTGACAGGTGGGACCCACAACGAACATGGTCAATTTAACTAGTCAACATGGCGCCACGCAGACTATTTGGCCGGTCAACAGAGTGCAATCCGATGCTGAGCTGTGAGCAAGTGACCGTATAATCACCGCAAAACGTATATAGTGACCGTAATCAGCTTATTCTGAAGTTCGGTGACCGTATTACGCTTTTCTCTCTGTAGGCCCTCCAAAACTACATCTCTACACGTTCTCGCATGTTACATCTAACAACTATGCAATACAGCACTACTACTACACTCTAACACAATAAATCATATGTGTTTTTAGTTTTACTAGATATCATATTGTTACTTATAATTATTCAGTTTGCATACATTAAAATTGCCTTTGAAATGTATGGCCAGTATCATCTACCGCGCGGGAAAAATCCCGCCCTTTCCTGTTTAATCGGGTTTGTATCGATGGATCGTGCGAAACAGCAAAACTATACTAGTACTATACAGTACAAGTGACAGTTCACTGGGCCGTCGTGTCGTCTACTCCTCCGTCGTAAGAGTGGAGCGCTCGCTTTCATAAATCTTCTAGTCCCTTTCGCCGACATGTGGGACATCAAGCTACCGGGTCCACGTGCCATACCGGAATACAGTGCAGAGCAGCCGGGGTGAAGCACCCCAGTCATGGCGCCGGCGTAGTAATGAGCAATGAGGCGTCAAATCACAAAGCTGCACCTTTCCCGCAGTTAAGTTGGAGGGACGAAGCAACCATCATTTCACTCGTTGCTGAATCCGCTTCTCCCTCATCTTCTTCAACTTAACCACGTGTTGCTTCTGCCGTTGTTCTGCCTCATGTGGGACGCGGATCGGCTTGGTAAAGCACTGACACGTGGGACCGCATGTTAGCAAACCGCCAGGACAACGTCCTCCGAAAATAAGAAGCCTAATCCTAGACTTACAAAGGGCTACGTAGCTGCTACGTATACTTTCCATCTAATCTATATATGCCCCCCTGATTTTCAGGTGGGGTGGGCCTAATCCTCTCCTTTAATCCAATCAAATAGTCCCACATCACATCAGTTCGTAACTTTACGTAAACCATTACGTGGATGTAGCATTGCTCAAATAAGAAACCTCCCCCGCCATCCGCGCGGCAAAATCACCTCCTTTTTACTAATCTCGATTCTATAATTTTTTAGATCAATATAATTGAGATTTGTATAGATAGCACACAGGAGCAAAACCAAGTGGTACGGTTAAGGGCATCCACAATGTGTAGCCAAATGTGAAAATAGCTTTTGGCATCGTGGGAACCATTGTGGACGGTGTTGCCAAAGCGAAAAAGATGGAACCGAAGCTCCGTGATTGATTGATTGAAGGAATAGAAAAATGCAACGTCTCTCCTCTTTCTCCCATGCTTGGACGCATGTAGTACTACAGTATAGAGCACAGAGTCTACTCCCCTGTCCCTTCTATCACAAATCACAAAGCAGTGAGGCGTCAAATCACAAAAGCACGGACGAAGCAACCATCATTTCACTCTTCGCTGACTCCGCTTCTCCATCGTCTTCTTCGAGAAGCCATCTCACCGCATTAGTTACTCCTAGTAGTACTAGTAAAGGACTTCCTGGATGCAAATGGTGTTCTCCGTCGAACGCACTTCGCCAAACCACCACAAAAAAATATCGTCGACGTCACCGCAATGGGGAAGGAAGTCAAATATAGTTACTACCTCCATTTTTTTGTACACAAGGCCAGTATATCAAAATTACAATTTGGAAAGGGCCACTAACACTAATCGAGGCAAAATTGATGGGGTTAGCAACCAAGGACATTAATATCCCCTGCATGCATGCGGAAGTGAGAAGGTTGGTTTGCATGGCGCTGCATTAATCAAGCGATGAGGAGTGAGATGGTTAGCTCTTTGGTCTTTGGAGAAGAAAATACGCATTAATTGACACGTGAAACGAGGATTTGTATCGATTAAATCCCGCGAAGGAAAACCCAGCCTTTCTTTTTTAACACTAGTACTCCTAGTACGTACTAAAAAGAAACGGAGGGAGTACGTACTTATCCTGTTTGGGTCTAGGCCTTGCATTGCCAAACTTCGCCACACATTTTTGCCAAGCTTGCCTAAAGTTTTCAAAATGAGAAGGAGGTACACTTGCGCACGGCTATCGCGGTCGCACCGCACCCTCACACGGTCGCTCCTGCACGCCGCGGTCGCACCGCACCCTCACACAGTCGCTCCTGCACGCCGCAAACCCAACCAAGGGAACGCACCCTCACTGACACGTGCTGTCGCATGTGAACACACCAAACTCAGCCATCCTATCGCTGACACATAATTTTCGTTCATAGAGTATGTTTATCCAACCGCATGTTGGGGAGTATCCGTACGGCCCGTGCGGTGGTCTGTTGGGGAAGAAGAAGAGGTGAGGAAGAAGGAAAGAAGGGTTAGGAGACGTAGGATATTCATCCAACCGCCTGAAATGGTAGACTGACCCAAGTCAGGCGACTTGCATAACAAATATATGTTTTTACACAGCAAAAGATCCATGAAAACAACAACATAAAGAAAAACTATCACTGCTCGCGGAAAGAGACGGCCTCGTCGTCTTTGGCTGCCGGCGCGAACCAGCCGTCGCTGCCGACGTGTGTCTCCGCACCGTGGTTGTCCTCGGCCTCCAGCTACTCGTTCAAGCGGAGCGTGCGGGCGCTCTGCACGGACGAGAGCACAGCCCGGTTCAAGTCGAGGACGTCCGGTTCCGCCTGCAGGAGGGCCTCGATGGCAGCGGCATCCGCGCGCTCTGCGTCGAGTCGAGCCTCCGCCGCCCGGTTCAAGTCCAGGACGTCCGGTTCCGCCTGCAGGAGGGCGTCGATGAGAGCGGCATCCGCGCGCTCTGCGTCGAGTCGAGCCTCTGCCGCCCGGTTCAAGTCCAGGACGTCCGGTTCCGCCTGCAGGAGGGCCTTGATGGCAGCGGCATCCGCGCGCTCCGCCTCAAGTTGAGCCTCCGCCGCCCGGTTCACATCCACGACATCCGGTTCCGCCTGCAGGAGAGCCTCGATGGCAGCGGCATGCGCGCGCTCCGCGTCGAGTTGAGCCTCTGCCTCCCGGTCCTCCTTTAGTATCGCCATGTTGAACCGCTGGTCCGCCTGCACCATGCGGGACTCGGACGCCGGCACGAAGTCGACGTCCATCGTCTCATACCCATCGGGGGCCTTCTGCGCCGCGACCTCCGCCATGAACATTGGATCGGCTTCCTCCTCCTCGTAGCTTGGCTCCAGAGAACTCGGGGATTGGCCCGCCGCAAAGCGAGCTTGGGAACGGAGGTCTGTGGCGCCGACCGCCACCGCGATTTCTGCGCGGCGCTCCGGCGTCAGCATCTTGTAGTAAGTGATCTTGCGGCGCACCATGGCTTTCCGGCGAACTAGGGGACGCTTGATGCGGGCTAGGGGATCGAAAGGTGGGGGAATGGGCTGGAGATTTGGTGTGGTTTTAGGGCAGTGGCTGGCGTAGGCCGAGCAGCGAAGGTTCTGGTGTGAATAGTGGTTCCGGTGACGACCGGTCAATCGGTTTTGACTGTACATCGCTCTTGTCGCGTTCGCGTTGCAGCCCGGCACGCTGGACCCTCCACGTCGCCCACCGAATGGAACGCGCTTCGTCTTGCGTTTTCGCTCGCTTGTGGGACCGCAGTTGAGAGCAAACCGACGTCCCTCCCCCTCCCCCGCCCGCGTCATTTATTATACCACCACTCCCTCCGTTTTATGCGGAGTAAATAAAAACAGAGGGAGTATTACTACGGATGAGGATCCCCTGACGTGGCCGAACCCATTGAGTAACTGACATGCGGGGCCTAGCAAGCATGGGGTCCGCCAGTAAGTGACCGAAAGGGAGGGTAAGGCAGGGATACCTACGTCAGAGGATCCACTTCCACTATACTACTTTGACCAAATGTTAGAGTAATAATATATGACATGCAACTTACACAAATGTTAGAGTAATAATATATGACATGCAACTTACACAAAGCATACAGGGTCTAATGCGTTTTTCGAGGCTAACTTTGACCAAATGTTAGAGTAATAATATATGACATGCAACTTACACAAAGCATACGGTCAAATTCGTATGTGAAAGGAGTTTCCAATGATATAATTTTCACATTATACATCTCATGTACTATTAATCTTGTCAATAGTCAAATTGGAAACCATCTCGAGTACAAATCTAGGAGTACGTACGAATCTAACAATATTGATTGGGCGTTGTTGAATGTTGATACCTTTTTTATCAAAGTAGATATACTTTGACTACACATAAAACTTATATGTAAACTACTCCCTCCTTCCATCTGTATAGGGCCTAATGCGTTTTCGAGGCTAACTTTGACCAAAAGGTAGAGCAATAATATATGACATGCAACTTAAATAAAGCATACCATCAAATTCGTATGTGAAAGGAGCTTCCAATGATATAATTTTCGCATTATACATGTCATGTACTATTAATCTTGTCAATAGTCAAAGGCGGTCTTGAAAAATGCATTAGGCCCAATATAGATGGAAGGAGGGAGTAGAAAGGATAGGAGGGAGTATATTGTACGTTCAAAAACGAAACGAACATTGAATACCCTTTATATATGATTTGCGGATGCTATGATCACCGGTTCAAAATTTTGAATCCGCCTTAGGTATCACGTGCCCCCACTCGTTCCCTCTCGATTTCATCTCGGGGTCCGGAGATCTATTGAAAGAGGACTAGGGTGGGTACATGCGAATGATACTCGGCGGAATGTTCAAATGAGGCATGCGGGAGGATGGACTCGACTGGAGGGCGACATGATCGATGGAGAAGAGGGTTGGAGAGGAATGAGAAATAAGCAAACGCCACATGATTATACTTGAACGGCTCAAATAAACAATAAGTTGTCTCGCTTGGCCTACATAGTGAAAGGCCTAATGCGCAACGCGGAGCACTGACGCTCGAATATGGCCGGGAAAACAGGGAAACAGACATGTGGGGCACACCCGTCGGGACGACGTAGCGCAGACTAGTCCAATGGAGGAGCTGGCCCACGACCTCCTCGCCACCGACAACCGTTCATGTGGGTCGTTGGGGCCAACAACGGGGCGCAGCTCCAGCACCGCCTCTGGACACGGCGACCGCGGTGAGCGACACGCTCATATCGTCGCTAGACACGGTCGGTTTCAGTTTGCCGAGGGTGGCGTTAGTGCTGTGGCACGACCAACGGTATGTTTGGTTTGTGCCCAAGGTTGCCCCATCAAAGCATTGGGTAGCCAAAATTTTGGTTGAGGTATTGGTTGCCCATGATTTGGCCGACATTGGCAAGAAAAATGAACTTGAGTTGGCTAGAGTTCATTGGCATGCCAAAGAAATGGCAACCATCCAAACAAAGACCAATCTTTGGGTCATGACCAAAATTTTGGTTGAGGTATTGGTTGCCCATGATTTGGCCGACATTGGCAAGAAAAATGAACTAGAGTTGGCTAGAGTTCATTGGCATGCCAAAAAAATGGCAACCATCCAAACAAAGACCAATCTTTTGGTCATGACCAAAATTTTGGCAAGGTGCACTTTGGCCACAATCCAAACACACCCCAACACCCGGCTCGTCGAGGATGCACGGGGCGCCGCGACGCGTCCGCGGAGTGGTGTAGCGCGGCCAACTGCATCCTCTGGACCTGAGACCATGCCGGGTCGTCTTGCTTTTTCAATGACATGCGGGGATCGCATGTGAGCAAAGGGCATCTCCAACGTTGCCACGACCGCAGCTGACTACCCTGGCACACCAAAACCCTCGTCCCTCGCGCCGTCGCGCGGTGCGTTCCCAGCCGGCGCCAGCTGCCCGCATTCATGCCGTCCGTTCGTATGTCGTCATTAAGAGGCTCGGTGCCCGAGGAACAACTCCGGCGACTTAATGACGCACCCGGACGCTTGGCCTCACCGGAATGCGCTACTTAAAGCGGCAACGCCCAGCTAACCTCCACACCATAGCGCATCGTCCTCCTACCTGGAACCACATCCGCCATGACCGCAAGCGCGAACGCTCTGCGGGAGAGCTTGTCTTCGGGGATGGAGCTCGAGGTCGCCGCCCTCGCTGAAGTCGCCGCACAAGCGGTGGCCACGCTGGCGGCCGACGACGGGAGCACCGTCAGCCACGCGTCCTACTTGCCGCCGTCCAACGTCCGGCACCGCCGAGGTCGGGGACTCCTCCGAGGATGAGTAGGGCATGGGAGGCGGCAGGGCATGGTGTGCCAACTGGCCGGTCCGTCTCCCGTGTTCTACTTTTCCTCGCCGGAGACCGCACCTTCACTTCACGGGTCTTGAACCCCGCCCCCGTACATGGAGATCACAGATGGAGGACGTCGGTCGCCGCCGTAGAATAGGTTTAGGGTCGGGTTTCTTTTATTTTTTTGTCCTATAAAAGTTCGAAATGTAATGAAAATCTGCCGTGTTTGCATTAATCTCGGCCGGTGTATATGAACTTTCACAATAATATACATATTGTAGGAGTACTAGCAAGATGCCCGTGCGTTGCACGGAAGATCAAGATCTTGTGGGAGAAAAGGATGAACGAGGGAAAGCCTTATCTGCAAATGTGGAGAGGAGTGCGGGTAAATTGTCATAGTTTCCTTCCTATCCGTTAGATATAGATCGGACGGCCTATATTGCAGGATCGGACACATCTTTCTACATCTACGGGAACCTACGAAAGGGTTAACGTAAATTGCCTCTCTCTCTCCTCCCCTGATTTTCATGGTGGTGGGCCCCTCCCTCCCCCCAATCTACAATCAACAGCTCACACGTTTCACATTACGTTAATTACGTAACTGGGATTACGTAGGTGTAGCATTACTCGTCCTAAAAAACCCAACTAAGCCAACCTCCCAGCATATCGCGCGGGAAAAGACCCGGCCGCGCCGTTTTAGTCGGGATTACCGGATTACTAGTAGTAGTATCGATGGATCGCGCGAAGCAACAGATTTTTTTTGTGGGGGCGAAGCACCTAGTTTAAAAGGAAAAAATGCGGTACACTCACAGCACTCCTGTCGCGGTCGCATTGCACCCCACACACGTTCGGTCCTGCACACGGCTCACGCAAACGGAACGCGCTTCGGCTTGCCTCTTCACTGACACGTGGGACTGCACTTGGAGAAACCGACCATGCGCCAAACTCCCCCCGCCCACCGCGCGAAAATCCTCCCCCCCCCACACCCAAAAATTCCCCCCAAATCCGATTCAACCGCCCTTCGGCCAACTAGCCAATAATATTCCCCAAACCCCCTCCCCCTGTCCCCCTCCACTCCATTCGCTCCGCCAAAGCCGCCCTCCCCGCCGCGCCGATACGTCGGCGCCGCGGTTCGGCGATCCTCTCGCTCCCACAGTACGCTCTCGTAGACTGCCGTCCTCTAGCCGCGCCGCCACCTCTGGCTACGTTCTTGTGGAGGCGCACGGCGGTCAGCGCCGCCACCGCTGGCGACGTTCGTGTGGAGACGCACGGCGGTCAGCTTCTCCCACGGTACGCGCATTCTAGACTGAGGCCCCGTTCATGTCGGTGTAGCGCTGAATGTTAGCTGATAGACGCTGTTAATCTCACTGTTTGCCGAAGTAGTTTACTGTCAATATGCTCTGCTTAAGAAGCTTCCTTGCCCTGTTCTGCACTCAATCTGCTTAGCTGAGATGGCATGCCAAGGCCGATTAGTTGCTAAAATATCCTGCCATATATTTATTGTGACGTAGATTGCCATGGTCTAGTAGCCAATCTGTTAGGTGAAATAGCTCTACACCGTTTTATACTCGATCTTTGTTGCTGCGATGGCCTTCGATAGTTCGATGGCTGTGTGCTCGGCCTCATTGACTGCTGAAACAGCCTGCCATAATTTGGCACTCAAATCTGTTTGCTGAATTAGCTTTACATATATTTCGTTACTTAGATCTGCTCGTCCAAATATCTTGCCATAGCTTTAGACATCGACCTAGGTATTTTTTTCTGGACTTCATAAAAAAGCATATATGTTTTTCCTGTAATATCTAGTAGAAGAACTAATTTGTATGTCTAACAGATGGACAGGACTTGGATAACTTCTGCTCGAAGATTCTCCGCTGCATATGTCGAGGGGGTTGAAAACTTCATGAACTTTATCAGAGCTGAGTACGGTGGTCCGAAATCAGATGTGCTCTGCCCGTGTAGCAGTTGTATGAATTCAGTTACAAGACCCCAGTCAACTGTGCAAAATCATCTACACTTGTATGGGATGTCGGTCACATATACTAGGTGGGTTCATCATGGTGAAGCTGTGAACGTCAATGTTATTGACTACGTGGAAGCAGCAGATCACCATCTTGATCTGCCTGATGCTCAGGTGGAAGAGGAGGAGGAGGTGGTGGTGGCGGAGCCAGTGAGTTTGACCAACATTGAAACAATGCTACGAAATGCTCGTGCATTCCGTGAACTTTCACCTGCAGAAGAAAAACGGTGGGCCCGCATGTTGGAACAATGCAACGTTGCTGTCACCCCAGGAAATAAGCTGTCAGTATTCTCAGCTATGGTCACCTTTCTTCAGGTGAAGACATCTGAGCGGATGACCAACAAATCATTCGATGCGATGTTGGCTGCTTTCCGCGAATCTTTCCCAGATGCGTCTGAGCTGCCACACACCTACAGTAAAATGAAGAATTTCCTTCGTGCAGTTGGAATTGGATATGATATGATCCATGTTTGTAAGAATAATTGTGTTCTGTTCCGGAAGGATTATGCCAACTTAAGTGAATGCCCGAAATGCAAATCATCAAGATGGAAAGATGGCGATGCTGTGAAGAGGATTCCTCATAATGTTCTGAGACATTTTCCAATTACACCAAGATTGCAGAGGTTGTTTCATGATGCTGAAACAAGAGAGGATGTACTGTGGCATTCTAGGAACCAGGAGTACAGAGATCAGAATGTAATGAGCCATCCATCTCATGGTAGTGAGTGGAAAAGCTTCAATGATAAACACAAAGAGTTTGCTGCTGACCCGAGAAACATTAGACTTGGCTTAGCTTCAGATGGATTTAACCCATTTGGCCACCAGAGCGCCACATATAGCATGTGGCCAGTGCTTGTTATCCCTTACAACATGCCTCCAAATGTCTGCACCAAAGAATCAAACTACATGATGGCCTTGCTCATCCCAGGTCCAAAAAGTCCTGGAAAGGATTTTGATTTGTTCATGGAGCCTCTTGTGGAGGAACTTCAACAGCTATGGAAGGGTGTTCTCACTCGAGACCTATATAGCAGCCCACCAGCTGATTTCTTTCTGCGTGCTGTTATAATTTGGTGCATCCATGATTATCCGGCTTTGGGCACTATGTCAGGGCGAACGACACATGGTTACAATGCATGTGTTCGCTGTGACAGGAATCCGCTGTCATACGCAATACTTAGCAAGATCTGTTACATTGGACACCGCCGTTTCCTTGCCAAGGACAAGCCGCTTCCTAGAAAATACCGAAGACATGTGTTCAATGCAAAGCATGAAAACCGTGATGCGCCAAAGAGGCTCACCGCCGATGAGTTGCAAGTGGAATTAGAGAAGGTCAGGCATATTACACCAGGAAACCATCCTGATAATGGTAGCGGGAAAAGGAAGCGTGGCAGGGCAGAAGAGAGATTATTGTTTACCCGCAGGTCCACTTTGTGGGACTTGGAGTATTGGAAAGATTTGGATCTGCGGCATAATCTTGATGTGATGCACATCGAGAAAAATATATGTGACAGCATTATCGGCACACTTCTTAATATTGAAGGCAAGACGAAAGATACCTTAAAATCTAGGATTGATTTGACACACCTGGGTATCAGACAGGATTTGCAGGTGCAAGATGAAGGTAAACCACGGGATATGGCACCAGCTGTGTACGTCTTGGACAAGGTAAAAAGAAAAGAATTCTGCGAGGTCCTGTCACGTGTGAGATTCCCACATGGATTTGCTTCCAACCCTGAAAGGAGAGTCAGTGCAGATGGAAACAAGGTACAAGGGTTGAAAACTCATGACTGCCACGTCCTACTTCAAAGGGTTTTACCTGTTATCCTTAGAGGATTGGGCCGCCCTGACTTATACAGAGCAGTTGCAGAGTTGGGACAATTCTTCAGGGAACTCTGCAGTAGGAATATCAGGATAGATGCTTTGGAGCGTCTTAGAGACAAGATACCAACTATCCTATGCGACCTTGAGAAGATATATCCTCCAGCCTTCTTTGATGTGATGGTGCATTTGGCTGTTCATCTACCTGATGAGGCACTACTTAGAGGTCCAGTACAGTATGGCTGGATGTACCCTATTGAAAGGCGGCTAGGCACTTTCAAGGGCTATGTTAGGAACAGAGCTAGACCCGAGGGTTCCATTGCAGAGGCCTACATTGCTACAGAAGCGTTGACATTCTGCTCAAAATACATTGAAACAGCTGATCAGCTTAGCAAAGAGGTGGGTGAAGACAATCCCGGGCTCAATGTTTTCGATTATTCTGTTCGAGTTACAGGGAAGAGTCGACAAGAGGACAAACCTAAAGATTTGGACAAAATGGTTTGGTATGTGTTGAATAACTGTCCTGAGATACTACCTTATATCAAGTAAGTGCAGTACTGCAGCTTATACATCGTAATCTACCAAACTTGCAGCACATTCTTATATATTTAGATGTTTGACGCGATCACTATGTTGTGCAGCATCTACAAAGAGGAGTTACTGCCGCAAAATCCAAGAAACATTGACAAACTGGTTATGGCAGGATTTGCGAAATGGTTCAAGAACCATGTAAGCTTTTGAAGTGCACTGTCAGTTTTTTTAATATATTGAGTACATAAGATGATCAGCTTGTCTATTTTCTAACCATAGGTTAAGAAGATGCGGGAGGATGGGCAGGCAGTTGATGATGCCCTTTACTCACTAGCAATGGGTCCTGATACTCGGGTAAGACATTATGAATCTTGCGTTGTTGGAGATGTGCGCTACAACACCCTTGCACGAGACGAAGGCAGGAAGACACAAAACAGTGCCATCATGAGCACGGATACGTATGACAAAGAGACAACTGAAATGTATGCTAACATAACAGACATTGTTCAGTTGCAGTATATCTCCAGTTTCGAGGATCATCGGTGTGTGGTTCTGTTGTGCTGTCGTTGGTATAACCTGTTTTCCAGGATCGCAAAACCCAGAGCTGATGATTATTTCAAATCCATCAATGTCAAGGCGGCGTACCAGACCAACGAGCCTTTTATTTTGGCAAATCAAGCAACACAGATATTTTTCTTGGAAGACACATTTGCACGTAGCGATGACTGGAGAGTATTGCAAAGGTTTGAGCAGAGGAATTCGTTTAATGAAGTTGCACAACAAGATGATGCTTACACTGCTCCTGATGTACAAGATAACACAGATGTTCCTAATATCTTTGAGAACCATCACGTCAATGACGCCGGCGAAAAGATTGCCTGTCGTGCTGTGGACATACAAGAGTTGATCAAGAAGAAGCCAACGTTCGAGGACGTTGAGGACGAAGAAGAAGATGACACCGTGGGGAATTACGATTCAGACTGATACACATGGCGAAGATGTTGACGCTGCTGCTGCGGATGATGATTACATTGCTTTTGTCGTATTTGCCTGTCAGAAGACGTTTTTTATCTACTATGTGAAATTGTGTTTGCTATGACAACTGAAACCTGATGAACATGTTGTTTAGTATTTTGCTGTGAGAACATCACTTGTTATGTATGCTGATTTGTGTTTGGTGATTGTATGACAACTAAAACATGATGACATTGTTGTTTAGTTGTACTCATATTTGGCTGTGAAACTTGAATTTGATGACATAGTTTGCTGTTGGACTGCAATTTGCTCGACGTCTTCGAATGAGAACAAAGCTGACCCGACAGGGCCTCTGCTATTTATTTATTTATATGAGCAAAAGGGGATACCCCCTGATTTCCGTTAATAGAAATCATTAGATGTTCAAAACACTACGCCCAGCCTGCTACACAGGTTTCATTCATTACTAGTTTCAGCAAAGTGCTCATGTCGTAGCCACTGAATACATCACGAGTGCTACATACACTGCAAATAAAGAGACAATCATCCTACAGAGCACATCGATTTTGCCCATTATCTTCACAAGCTCTTTCATCTCCTCATTGCTGTCAAGGCCGTTCAGCAGCTGTTGCTTGGCCATGATCAGAGGAACTGCATCTTTAACCTTCTGCTCTGCATCTTCCTCTTCTGCCGTTCCTTCAGTTACTTGTCCAACACCCCAACCTGCTGGTATTGGGATTCCTCGGCTAACCAAATAATCAGCGTAGTTGCATTCCCCCACATCAGCAACTTCCCAGAAATACAAATCACACGAATCTTCCCTTTTCTGCACGAATCAAATTGGTAGATCATCAACCAAACTATTAAAAAAATCAGCAACTGAAAGCAGCAGAACAACACTTAAACATATTATTACCCCATGATTCGGGCATTTGTAGAAGACTCGGCCAGGGTTGCGGATTGTGGTTGAGACGCGACGGATGACTCTGCGTGATTTGCAGCAGTGGCACCACACCAACGGCAGCGGGTTGCGATGAGCAATCGGCTGCGGTGCGCGTGCCGGCGAGGGTGTGATGAGACCCACAGGCGATGGTACGGGTTGCGACTTGGCGCATATCTGGTTGTTGCCTGCTGAAGAGCAGGTGGACGAGCAGCCAGCGGACATGGTTGCTGCGGCCAGAGCTTCTGATGCTAGGCAGAGTAAGTAGAGAAGAGGAGAAGCGAACGTTGGATATGTCAGTTTCATTACTTGCAGAGTAGCATAGCACCATATATAGTCATAGTCTAGGTTTGGATTCGAACCAGCTACAGGAGCACGTCTTTCTTTTTTCTAAAACTCGGCAACGTCTCTTTACTGGTACACTAGCTTGTTCTGTACGCCTTCCCAAGTCTTTGATTTTCTTTCCCTTTTTTGCGAGGACCTGACAGCTGGGACCCACCGGAAGGGCCTCTGTATTTCGCGAAAAAAACGTTCCCCCCGCTGACATGTCGGACCCACCAGCTATATCTTCGCACGCAAGGAAGTGCCTCCTTATTACGCACAAAAAAATGAATACCCCCTGCTAGCTGGGACCCACCATAGTGGGAGGATGACTTGTGGGCCAACAAAGTTGACGGGGACGGAGGGCTTTGTCAACTTAGTCAATATGAACGATTCTAGCTCCAGTGACCGTACGATGTCCATCCAACGGGCGTAGTGCTTCTTCAACCTCTGGTCTTCTTGCTCCAGCCGCCCAAAGCAGCGCCGGTCGTGCCGCATGCTCCTGCCTCCCGTGGCCGGCTGTGCTGCCGCGGAGGCCTCACCGCCCCCTACTATTCCCACCGCTGGCCAGGCCCTGCGGCGACGGCAGCCTCACACCGCAGCCGAACCAGTGAACCCTCGTACTCCTCTCCGCGCGGGCTTCCACTGCCGCGTCTTCCCCGGCTCCGCGTCGTCCCCTTCCTAGGCCTCGCCGTCGTCCACCGCCGTGGTGCTCTCCGCGGCGTGGTCAACGTGGTCAAGGAACGACTTCCATCGGAAGAGTACTGTACGTGGAGAGGCTGACAGCTGGGTCCACGGCCACAGCCCAGTTTTTTTGTGATTTGCCAAGTAAGTCGCTTTGTCAGGCCTGTTGGGCTGCAAATCTTTCAAGACGAGGAGAGCTTTCATTCGGCTGGCCGAGAAAATGGCCCATCAGTAATGAGAAATGGGCTGTACATTTTTAAAACACATCAAACCGGCAATTAGTTTCAAATATCTTTTTTTTCATTTCAAGATTTTAAATTACATTAATTTTTATGCGTGGAGAATTTGTTGGATTTTATATTGATATACATTTATTTTTAAAATCAGTTTGAATGTGAGTCGAAATTTCGGGATTAAAAACAGTTCGGACCGCACCGAAATATGCAAAATTTCGTATAATTTTTTAACCGTGGCCACAATTTGGGCTGTAATGCTAACAAAAAGAATATGGGCTCCAAAAAAACCTTAAGAATTAGCAAATGGGCTGAAAATTATTAGAAATAATGGCAGATGGGCTGTATGCTGTTTTCCACAGATTTGAGGCTTTCCTAAAAAAAGGTTGACGCACAAGCAGTGACTGTTGGATGTCCATCCAACGGCCGTCGTGCTTCTTCAATCTCTGCTCTTCCTGCTCCAGCCGCTCAAACAGGCGCCGGCGGGACTGCCTGCTCCCTCCTCCCCGCGGCCGGCTCTGCTGCCGCGCAGGCCTCACCGCCCCACCGTACTCCCATCGCTGGCCTAGCCATCCCTCTACTCACCCACACCTGCTGTTATTCTCCGGCGACGGCAGACGAACCAGTAAACCCTCGTACAGTCGTACTCCCCTCCGCGTGGGAAACAACTGCCGAGTCTTCCCTGCCTCCGTGTCGTTCCCTTCCTAGGCCTCGCCGTCGTCCACCGCCCTGGTGCTCTCGGCGCGGCCTGGTCAACGTGGTCAACGACCGACATGCATCTGAAGTGGACTGTACGTGGAGAGGCCGACAGCTGGGTCCACGGCCGCACGCAAGGAAATGCCTCCTTATTACGCGCAAAATAATGATTCCTCCACCTGACATCAGGGACCCACCGAAAGGGCCTCTGTATTTCGCGAAAAAAACGTTACCGCCGCTGACAGCTCGGACCCACCAGCTATATCTTCGCACGCAAGGAAGTGCCTCCTTATTACGCACAAAAAAATGAATACTCCCCCTGTTAGCTGGGACCCAGTATAGTGGCAGGCTGACTTGTGGGCCTACTAAGTTGACGGGGACGGAGGGCTTTGTCAACTTAGTCAATAATGCACGATTCTAGCTCCAGTGACCGTACGATGTCCATCCAACGGCCGTAGTGCTTCTTCAACCTCTGGTCTTCTTGCTCCAGCCGCCCAAACCAGCGCCGGTCGTGCCTCGTGCTCCTGCCTCCCGTGGCCGGCTGCGATGCGGCGGAGGCCTCACCGCCCCCTACTACTCCCACCGCTGGCCAGGCCATCCCTCTACTCACCCACACCCCCTGTTACTCTGCGGCGACGGCAGCCTCACACCGCAGCGAACCAGTGCCCTCGTACTCCTCTACGCGTGGGCATCCACTGCCGCGTCTTCCCCGGCTCCGCTTCGTCCCCTTCCTAGGCCTCGCCGTCGTCCACCGCCCTGGTGCGCTCGGCGCGGCGTGGTCAACGTGGTCAAGGAACGGCTTCCATCGGACGTGGACTGTACGTGGAGAGGCTGACAGCTGGGTCCACGGCCGCAGCAAGGAAGTGCCTCCTTATTACGTGCAAAATAATTATTCCTCCACCTGACAGCAGGGACCCACCGGACGGGCCACCAGTATTTTGCGAAAAAAATCGTTTCCCCCTGACTGCTGGGACCCACCGGACGGGCCACCGTATTTCGCGAAAAAAACGTTCCCCCCGCTGTCAGCTCGGACCCACCGGAAGTGCCTCCTTATTACGCACAAAAAAATGAATACTCCCCCGGCTAGCTGGGACCCACCTTGGTGGGAGGCTGACTTGTGGGCCTACTAAGTTGACGGGGACGAAGGGCTTTGTCAACTTAGTCAATATGAATGATTCTAGCTCCATTAACCGTACGATGTTCATCCAACTGCCGTAGTGCTTCTTCAACCTCTGGTCTTCTTGCTCCAGCCGCCCAAAGCAGCGCCGGTCGTGCCGCATGCTCCTGCCTCCCGTGGCCGGCTGTGCTGCCGCGGAGGCCTCACCGCCCCCTACTATTCCCACCGCTGGCCAGGCCCTGCGGCGACGGCAGCCTCACACCGCAGCCGAACCAGTGAACCCTCGTACTCCTCTCCGCGCGCGCGGGCTTCCACTGCCGCGTCTTCCCCGGCTCCCCGTCGTCCCCTTCCTAGGCCTCGCCGTCGTCCACCGCCCTGGTGCTCTCGGCGCGGCGTGGTCAACGTGGTCAAGGAACGACTTCCATCGGACGTGGACTGTACGTGGAGAGGCTGACAGCTGGGTCCACGGCGGCAGCAAGGAAGTGCCTCCTTATTACGCGGAAAATAATGATTCCTCCACCTGACAGCAGGGACCCACCGGACGGGCCACCGTATTTCGCGAAAAAAACGTTTCCCCCTGACTGCTGGGACCCACCAGCTACACCTTCGCACGCAAGGAAGTGCCTGACAGTCGGGACCCACCTGGTCGAAGCGTACGTAGCGTTGTCATTCTGGTCGCGAACGTGTACGTACATATATACTGGTGGATGTAGAGGCGCGCACGTGTCGTAGTAGAGGCGCGCACGTAGCATGTACACGTACGTACAGCGGCCAGGGTGCAAGAAAGAAAATACGGCCACGTATGTGTACATACGGGCGGGGTCTCGAACGCCTACTCGCGCATACGTACGGCGAGGGCTCGTGTACATGGCTGGGTCGGAACGGAGAAACAGCGTCGTCGTCGTGTTCATGGGGAGGCAACGGAATGCGTCGTGTTCATCGGGAGGCAACGCGGCTGGGTCGGAACGGAATGCGTGGTCGTGTTCATCGGGAGGGCTTGGACGGAAGAGGCGATGGAAACGAGGCCTGGCGTACCGCACAACGGAGGAAACGGACCTCCTACGGTCGAAACGGGGGTCCTGTTGATCGGGAGGGGTGTGGCGTACCGCAAAACGGAGGAAACGGACCTCCTACGGTCGAAACGGGGGTCCTGTTGATCGGGAGGGGTGTGGCGTACCGCAAAACGGAGGAAACGGACCTCCTACGGTCGAAACGGGGGTCCTGTTGATCGGGAGGGGTGTGGCGTACCGCAAAACGGAGGAAACGGACTTGTGTTGGAGCGCTACGGTCGAAACGGGGGTCCTGTTCATCGGGAGGGGTGTGGCGTACCGCAAAACGGGACTCCACGGGATACTGTTCATCTCCACCGTCGACCCCCTCCAGCCTCCACGAGCTACTGTTCATCCACCGTCGACCTCCTCCAGCCTCCACGGGCTCCTGTTCATCCAGCCTCCACCGCGCGCTACTCCACCGGCTACTGTTCAACCACCCCTCCACCGTCTACTGTTCATCCAGCCCTCCACACCACGGGGTCCTGTTCAACCACCCCTCCACGGGCACCCCTCCACCGTCTACTGTTCATCCTGCCCTCCACACCACGGGGTCCTGTTCATCCACCCCTCCACGGGCACCCCTCCACCGTCTACTGTTCATCCAGCCCTCCACCACACCACGGGGTCCTGTTCATCCAGAGGCAACGCCACCGCTCACTGTTCATCCAACCCCCCCCCCCCCCGCAACGCTCACTGTTCATCCCATCGATCGGCTTCAGTTAGCAGCAGTAGCCAAGGAATCGCTCGATCGGGTTCAGTTAACAGCCATCGATCGATCGCTCGGGTTCAGTAACGCGTAGCCTGCAGTGCAACCGCTCGCATTCAGTTAGAGCCCAACACCTCGCCCGGGTTCAGTTAGAGCCAACGCCTCGCACACATGCGCGTACGTGTACGAGAAAAACGCGCATCGCTCGGCTCCCGACCTCCCACCGTAATCAGGAACTCCCCGAAATTTTCCTCCCCCTTGCTTCTACCACGGTTTTTTCCGTCATGGACGACCCAAAGAATGTCATGCGGCTGTGTCTCCGGCCCGCCCAGGACGAAAAGCCCATTTTCTGTCATGATTTTTTGTCATAGAAGTAGGAGCCCACCACATCTATGATGATACCAGGTTTTGTCACAATTATCGTCATAGAAGTGTCATATGTATGACATAAATTTTTTTCGTTCGGCCCAAAATGTCACGGATGTGTCTTTTTTTGTAGTGCTACTATATGACTCATGCTCGACCTTTCGGTTTCCAGTATTCGGAGGCCATATCTGCGTATGCTAGGCTCGTCAAGTTTAACCTGAGTATTCCGCGTGTGCAAAACTGGCTTGCACGTAGAGCTTATCACACCCGATCATCACGTGGTGTCTCGGCACGACGAACTGTAGCAATGGTGCATACTCAGGGAGAACACTTATACCTTTAAATTTAGTGAGAGATCATCTTATAATGCTACCGCCGAACTAAGAAAAATAAGATGCATAAAGGATAAACATCACATGCAATCAATATAGGTGATATGATATGGCCATCATCATCTTGTGCCTTTGATCTCCATCTCCAAAGCACTGTCATGATCACCATCGTCACCGGCTTGACACCTTGATCTCCATCGAAACATTGTTGTCGTCTCGCCAACTATTGCTTCTACGACTATCGCTACCGCTTAGTGATAAAGTAAAGCAATTACATGGCGAATGCATTTCATACAATAAAGTGACAACCATATGGCTCCTGCTAGTTGCCGATAACTATATTACAAAACATGATCATCTCATACAATAAAATTTAGCATCATGTCTTGACCATATCACATCACAACATGCCCTGCAAAAACAAGTTAGATGTCCTCTACTTTGTTGTTGCAAGTTTTACGTGGCTGCTACGGGCTGAGCAAGAACTGTTCTTACCTACGCATTAAAAACCACAATGCGGTATAGTGATTGCTTTTTGATCTTCAAAAAGAACCATGTTTATTGAATCCGATTCAACTAAAGCTGGAGAAACTGACACCCACTAGCCACCTGTGTGCGAAGCACGTCGGTAGAACCAGTCTCGCGTAAGCATACGCATAATGTCGGTCTGGGCCGCTTCATCCAACAATGCCGCTGAATCAAGAATCAACTAGTGACGGCAAGCAAAATGTATATACCCACACCCACAACTCCTTTGTGTTCTAGTCATGCATATAACATCTATGCATAAACCTGGGTCGGATGCCACTGTTGGGGAACGTAGTAATTTCAAAAAAAATTCCTACGCACATGCAAGATCATGGTGATGCATAGCAACAAGAGGGGAGAGTATCGTCTACGTACCCTCATAGACCGTAAGAGGAAGCGTTATGACAACGCGATTGATGTAGTCGTACGTCTTCACGGTCGACCGATCTAGTACCAAAGATACGGCACCTCCGCGATCTGCACACGTTCGGCTCGATGACATCCCGCGAACTCACGATCTAGTAGAGCTTCGAGGGAGAGCTTCGTCAGCACGACGGCGTGATGATGGTGATGATGTTGCTACCGGAATAGGGTTTCGCCTAAGCACCGCTATGATATTACCGAGGTGGATTATGGTGGAGGGGGGCACTGCACATGGCTAAAGATCAATGATCAACTTGTGTGTCTATGGAGTGCCCCCTCCCCTGTATATAAAGGAGTGGAGGAGGGGGAGGGCCGACCCTCCTATGGCACGCCCCATGGGGAGTCCTACTCCCACCGGGAGTAGGATTCCCCCCTTTCCAAGTAGTAGGAGTAGGAGAAGGAAGGAGGAAAGAGGGAGAAGAAAAGGGGGGAGCTGCCCCCTTCCTAGTCCAATTCAGACCAGAGGGGGAGGGGGCGCACTGCCTGCCCTGGCAGCCTCTCCTCTCTTTCCACTAAGGCCCATAAGGCCCATTAAACTCCCCGGGGGGTTCCGGTAACCTCCCGGTACTCAGGTATATGCCCGAACTTCACTCAGAACCCTTCTGATGTCCAAACATAGTCGTCCAATATATCTATCTTTATGTCTCGACCATTTCGAGACTCCTCGTCATGTCCGTGATCAAATTCGGTACTACAAACTACCTTCGGTACATCAAAACACATAAACTCATAATACCGATCGTCACCGAATGTTAAGCGTGCGGACCCTACTGGTTCGAGAACTATGTAGACATGACGGAGACATGTCTCCGGTCAATAACCAATAGCGGAACTTGGATGCTCATATTGGCCCCTACATATTCTACGAAGATCTTTATCGGTCAAACCGCATAATGATATATGTTGTTCCCTTTGTCATCGGTATGTTACTTGCCCGAGATTCGATCGTCGGTATCTCAATACCTAGTTCAATCTCATTACTGACAAGTCTCTTTTACTCGTTCCGTAATGCTACATCCTGTAACTAACTCTTTAGCTACATTGCTTGCAAGGCTTATAATGATGTACATTACAGAGAGGGCCCGGAGATACCTCTCTGACAATCGGAGTGACAAATCCTAATCTTGATCCATGCCAACTCAACAAACACCACCGGAGACACCTGCAGAGCACCTTTATAATCACCCAGTTACGTTGTGACGTTTGGTAGCACACGAAGTGTTCCTCCGGTATTCAGGAGTTGCATGATCTCATAGTCATAGTAACATGTATAGTTATGGAGAAAGCAATAGCAACAAACTAAACAATCATCGTGCTAAGCTAACGGATGGGTCAAGTCAATCACATCATTATCTAATGATGTGATCCCGTTAATCAATTGACAACTCATGGCTATGGTTAGGAAACATAATCATCATTGATTCAACGAGCTAGTCAAGTAGAGGCAAACTAGTGACACTCTGTTTGTCTATGTATTCACACATGTACTAAGTTTACGGTTAATAAAATTCTAGCATGAATAATAAACATTTATCATGATATAAGGAAATATAAATAACAACTTTATTATTGCCTCTAGGGCATATTTCCTTCAAAAACTGCTTTGGGGGATTGTTCTTCAGTATGTGACTCCTCCAATGGTCCAATTAGTTTTTGTTCTAGTGCTTTATTTATTGCAAATTTTTGGTGCTTAGGTGATCCTGTTCTTGAGCTTGCATGTCAAATTTATGTGGTCAAAAGTAGTTTTAATGCATGATATGGCCTCTAGGAACTTGTAGGAGTAGTTGCTATCAATCATGTTGAGTTTGGTTCATTTTTATTTCGAGTTACTAAAATTTTCAGAAAAGAGATGAAGAGATTTTTGAGGGGCACTTCGATCCGAAGCTTGAAGGATAAGCAATGCCTCACCGACTTCCTCCACGACGAGCGTGAATAACATGTACCTTGTTCTACCGGAGGCCATTCATGCTTTCCAGAGCCTGACATCAGCTTCAGAACCCAAGTCGGAGCCACCACTTGATCCACACCGTTAGTCTATTTATCAGTGGGATCCGGAGGAGATTTCCAACCAGTGGCACCCAGAGGACACTCCTCCGTACACCGGAGAGGGAGGCTTTGAGCCGTGGCCATAGACCAACTTAGGACAAAAGCCTAAGCTTGGGGGAGTACGTATTCCTCACCGGCATTACATTCACGTTCACACACTCATGCTAGTTGTCGCTGCTCATACTTTTTCATTGTATCATCCATGTTAGTTTATTTTTTGTTTTAAGCTTTCTTCTTGTGTGTTTGAAAAACCTTAAGCAAAACCAAAAAAATTAGTTGTAGCTTTTAGCTAGTTTACTTTCCATGCTTTTAGTAGTAGTAATTAAAAAGAAAACCCAAAAAGATTTATCGTTCTTCTTTTGCTTGTTGGGAGCTTTCCCGTGTAAATAGCTTTGTTTCTTTTCTTTCCTTCGGGGGTCGAGAGGAGAAGACCATGATGAAAATGTTGAGTGGCTCTCATATGCATTATTGTTGATCTAACAAAGAGCCCATATTACCTTGTCTTCTCCCTTGAATTGAATGCTTGCAGATTCCAGCTTAGTCCAATGCACGTGCACTATTATTATTATCCACACCGTTCGGTCGTGCAAGTTAAAGGCAATAATGACGATATATGATGAACTGATTGAGATAAGAGAAGCTGGTATGAAATCGACCTCTCTTGTTTTTGTAAATATGATTAGTTCATCATTCCTGATTCAGCCTATTATGAATGAAACATGTTTTCAATGACAATTAGAGATTATAGTTTCTTATGTCATGCTTAATTAGCTAGGAGTTTATATTGGTTTACCTTGTGTGCCAAACATGCTATCAAAATGGTTGTGATGTGGTATGATGGGGTGGTATCCTCCTTTGAACGATTCGAGTGGCTTGACTTGGCACATGTTCATGCATGTAGTTGAAACAAAATCAACATAGCCTCCACGATATTTATGTTCATGGTGAATTATATCATGTTCATGCTTGCACTCGGTGTTGATTAATTTTAATGCATGTTCATGACTGTTGTCGCTCTCTAGCTGGTCGCTTCCCAGTCTCTTTCTAGCCTTGACTTGTACTAAGCGGGAATACTGCTTGTGCATCCAACTCCATAAACCCCAAAAGTTATTCCATATGAGTCCACCATACCTTCCTATATGTGGTATCTACCTGCCGTTCCAAGTAAATTTTTATGTGCCAAACTCTAAACCTTCAAATGAAATTCTGTTTTGTATGCTCGAATAGCTCATGTATCAACTAGGGATGTCTATATCTTCCATGCTAGGCGGGTTATTATCAAGAGGAGTGGACTCCGCTCCTCACTCACGAGAAAATGGCTGGTCACTGGGATGCCCAATCCCATGCTCAAATCAAATCAAAATAATTGCAAACAAAACTCCCCGGGATTGTTGTTAGTTGGAGGCACCCGTTGTTTCGGACAAGCCATGGATTGATGTTTGTTGGTGGTAGGGGGAGTATAAACTTTACCATTCTGCTTGGGAACCGCCTATAATATGTGTAGTATGGAAGATATCGAGATCTCTTGGTTGTTATGTTGACAGTGAAAGTCTACCGCTCAAACTATTATTCATCTCTATTTCAAAACCGAGCTCTGGCACCTCTACAAATCCCTGCTTCCCTCTTCGAAGGGCCTATTTATTTACATTTATGCTGAGTCATCATCCTCTTATTAAAGAGCACCAGTTGGAGAGCACCGCTGTCATTTGCATTCATTACTATTAATTTATATTGAGTATGACTGGATCTCTTTTACCATGAATTACAATGTTTACTTAGTCCTTGATCTTTAAAGGTGCTCTGCATTTATGTTTTGCGGTCTTAGAAAGGGCTAGCGAGATACCATCCTGTTATATCATATCATGATTGTTTTGAGAAAGTGTTGTCATCCGAGATTTATTATTATTGCTCGCTAGTTGATTATGCCATTGATATGAGTAAACATGTGACCCAAATGTTATTGTGAATATGGTTAGTTCATAATCTTTGCTGAAAACTTGAATACTGGCTTTACATATTTGCAACAACAAGATCAAACAGAGTTTGTAAAAGTTTTTCTTTATCACTTTCAGTTTATCAACTGAATTGCTTGAGGACAGGCAAAGGTTTAAGCTTAGGGGAGTTGATACGTCTCCAATGTATCTACTTTTCCAAACACTTTTGCCCTTGTTTTGGACTCTAACTTGCATGATTTGAATGGAACTAACCCGGACTAATGCCGTTTTCAGCAGAATTGCCATGGTGTTATTTTTGTGCAGTAATAAAAGTTCTCGAAATGACCTGAAAATCAACGGAGAATATTTTTGGAATATATAAAAAATACTGGCGAAAGAATCAAGGCCAAGGGCCCCACACCCTGTCCATGAGGGTGGGGGCACGCCTACACCCCTGGGCGCGCCCCCTGCCTCGTGGGCCCCCTGGTGCTCCACCGACGTCCATCCTGACTCCATATATTCACATTCGGGGAGAAAAAAAATCAGAGAGAAGGATTCATCATGTTTTACGATACGGAGCCGCCGCCAAGCCCTAGACTCTCTCGGGGGGCTGATCTGGAGTCCGTTTGGGGATCCAGAGAGGGGAATCTGTCGCCGTCATCATCATCATCATCAACCTTCCTTCATCACCAATTTCATGATGCTCACCGCCGTGTGCGAGTAATTCCATCGTAGGCTTGCTGGACGGTGATTGGTTGGATGAGATTTATCATGTAATCGAGTTAGTTTTGTTAGGGTTTGATCCCTAGTATCCATTATGTTTCTGAGATTGATGTTGCTATGACTTTGCCATGCTTAATGCTTGTCACTAGGGCCCGAGTGCCATGATTTCAGATATGAACCTATTATGTTTTCATGAATATATGTGAGTTCTTGATCCTATCTTGCAAGTCTATAGTCAACTATTATGTGTTATGATCCGTTAACCCCGAAGTGACAATAATCGGGATACTTACCGGTGATGACCATAGTTTGAGGAGTTCATGTGTTCACTAAGTG
The DNA here is from genome assembly GCF_018294505.1 of Triticum aestivum. Lineage (NCBI taxonomy): Eukaryota > Viridiplantae > Streptophyta > Magnoliopsida > Poales > Poaceae > Triticum > Triticum aestivum. The sequence goes on from NC_057803.1 coordinate 480,674,750, forward strand.
TTAATTCTATGGTCCGGTACTCTGTTAAAAGGAGGCCTTAATATCCCTTAGTTTCCAATAGGACCCCGCTGCCACGGGAGGGTAGGACAAAAGATGCCATGCAAGTTCTTTTCCATAAGCACGTATGACTATATTCGAAATACATGCCTACATTACATTGATGAACTGGAGCTAGTTCTGTGTCACCCTATGTTATAACTGTTCCATGATTGATCCCATCTGACATGATTATCCATCACTGATCCATTGCCTACGAGCTTTTCACATATTGATCTTTGCTTAGTTACTTTTCTGCTGCCATTGTTACAATCACTACAAAACTGCTACCGTTACTTTTGCCATCGTTACCGTTGCTATCATATTACTTTGCTACTAAATACTTTGCTGCAGATATTAAGTTTTCCATGTGTGGTTGAATTGACAACTCAGCTGCTAATACTTGAGAATATTATTTGGCTCCCCTTGTGTCGAGTCAACAAATTTGGGTTGAATACTTTACCCTCGAAAACTGTTGCGATCCCATAAACTTGTGGGTTATCAAGACTATTTTCTGGCGCCGTTGCCGGGGAGCATAGCTCTATTCTTTGAGTCACTTGGGATTTATATCTGTTGATCACTATGAAGAACTTGAAAGACGAAAGAACCAAGATCTATCCCTCAACTACGAGGGGAGGTAAGGAACTGCCATCTAGCTCTGCACTTGATTCACCTTCTGTTTTGAGTAAACTTGCGACACCTACACATGCTATTGATTCTAATAGGTGGTATGTTATTGATGATGCCACTTCTGCTTTGCATGATACTTATGATGAAACTACTTCTGTGCTTGATACTACTGTGCCACTAGGTGAATTTCTTGATGAACAACTTGCTAGGGCTAGAGAGAATGAAATTATTGAAACTGATAATATTGATGAAAGTGATGATGAAGATTCTCCCCCTAGATATGAATTTCCTGTTGTGCTTGAGGGTTATGTTATGGATGAAGAAACTCCTAGAGATTTTCTTGCTTGCAATGATAGATATGATCTTAAGAAATTATTAGCTAAGCTTAAAGAAAAGTCTTTGAATGCTAGAATGAAATATGTCCCTCCTTTTGCTACTTCACCTATCTGTATTTCTGATAAGGATTATGATTTCTTTGTCGATCCTGAGTTAATTACTTTGGTTGAATCAGATCCTTTCTATGGCTATGAATCTAAAACTATTGTGGCACATCTTACTAAATTAAATGATATAGCCACCCTGTTCACTAATGATGAGAAAACTCGCTATTACTTTATCCTTAAGTTATTTCCGTTCTCATTAAAGGGTGATGCTAAAACATGGTTTAATTCCCTTGATCCTAGTTGTGTGCGTAGTCCCCAGGATATGATTTATTACTTCTCTGCTAAATATTTTCCCGCTCATAAGAAACAAGCTGCCTTAAGGGAAATATATAATTTTGTGCAAATTGAAGAAGATAGTCTCTCACAAGCTTGGGGGAGGCTTCTCCGATTACTTAATGCTTTGCCTGATCACCCTCTCAAGAAAAATGAAATACATGATATCTTTTATAATGGACTAACCGATGCTTCCATAGACCACCTGGATAGTTGTGCTGGTTGTGTTTTCAGGGAAAGAACTGTTGATCAAGCTGAATTTCTATTGGATAATATGATGAGTAATGGAAATGGTTGGACACTTCCTGAACCAACTCCTAAGCCAACTCCGAAGAAAAGGGGTATTCTATTTCTCAGTTCTGAAGATATGCAAGAGGCAAAGAAATCTATGAAATAAAAAGGTAGTAAAGCTGAAGATGTTAAGAATTTACCACCTATTGAAGAAATACATGATCTTGATAACCCGACACAGGTAGTAAAGGTAAATTCTCTCTATAGATTTGATGAAGGTGATATTCCTCGTTATAAGTCTGCTAGCCAATGCTTAGATGGGTTTGATAATTTTATTGTTAGACAAGAAAACTTCAATGCTTATGTTGGTAGACAATTGAAACGTAATTCTTATATGATTGAACACTTGAGTGATTATATGGATAGTGTTAAAGGTGAACTCAAACTTATTAGTAAACATGCTTCTATGGTTACTGTCGGTGTCAAAACCGACGGATCTCGGGTAGGGGGTCCCGAACTATGCGTCTAGGATCGATGGTAACAGGAGACAGGGGACACAATGTTTACCCATGTTTGGGCCCTTTGTCGGTGTCAGAACCGGCGGATCTCGGGTAGGGGCTCCCGAACTGTGCGTCTAAGGTGGATGGTAACAGGAGGCAGGGGACACGATGTTTACCCATGTTCGGGCCCTCTTGATGGAGGTAAAACCCTACGTCCTGCTTGATTGTTCTTGATGATATGAGTATTACAAGAGTTGATCTACCACGAGATCAGAGAGGCTAAACCCTAGAAGCTAGCCTATGGTATGATTGTATGTTGTCCTACGGACTAAAACCCTCCGGTTTATATAGACACCGGAGGGGGCTAGGGTTACACAAGGTCGGTTACAAAGGAGGAGATATACATATCCGTATTGCCTAGCTTGCCCTCCACGTCAAGTAAAGTCCCATCTGGACACGAGACGAAGTCTTCAATCTTGTATCTTCATAGTCCAACAGTCTGGCCAAAGGATATAGTCCGGCTGTCCGGAGACCCCCTAATCCAGGACTCCCTCAGTAGCCCCTGAACTAGGCTTCACTGACGATGAGTCCGGCACGCAGTGTTGTCTTTGGCATTGCAAGGCGGGTTCCTCCTCCGAATACACCATGGAAGAGTTGGAATGCAAGGATAGTGTCCGACCCTGCAAAATAAGTTCCACATACCACCGTAGAGAGAATAATATTTCCACAAATCTAATCTGCTGACACGTTTTGATAGCATGACATCACACCATGGCCCGGTTATTATTCGAACCGCTTTTCTCAACCAGCTCTGCACATATTGCGAGGCGGTTTTCTTGATACGTCTTGTCAAAGCAGAGATCGTTCCTCTTGTGACGGGATTCTCCTCAATACGGGCGTGGGTAACCCAACCGCGCCATCAATTACGGCGCCTGGGGAATAAGCGGTTTTTGCCAAGCAAGTGGGGAGACTCATCGCCTCCTCCGCCCTTATAAAGGGAGAAAGATTTACTTTTTTCACCCACGCCTTCTTCCTTCTCGCTTACCCATTCCCGCACACTCGAGCTCTAGCGCCCAAGCTCGCGTTCTTATTCTCGAACCACTCCAGTCATGTCCGGAGCAGGAGGCAAGTGAATGTGACGGAGGAGAACATCAAAAAGTTGCGGGAAGCCGGATACTTGGCCGTGGATATTGCGCACCGGCTGCCAAACGCAGGGCAGATCGTCCCACGCCCAAACCCCATGAGAGGGTAGTTTTTCTTACCCATTTCGTCCGCGGACTGGGATTTCCTCTCCACCCATTTGTCCACGGGATCATGTTGTACGACGGGCTGGATTTTCACGATCTGGCCCCCAATTTCATCCTCAACATCTCAGCATTTATTGTCGTGTGCGAGGCCTTCCTCCAAATCAGGCCCCACTTCGGCCTATGGCTGAAAACCTTCAATGTAAAACCGAAGGTGGTGAGTGGCCAGCAAGCAGAGTGTGGAGGCGCCATGGTGGGAAAAATGCCTAATGTCACCTGGCTCGAGGGCACCTACGTGGATACCATAAAGGGGTGGCAATCGGGGTGGTTCTACATCACCAAGCCGCACGACTCCAACTGGGTGGCGGCCCCCAAATTTCGATCCGGAATCCCCACGCGACTCACCTCCTAGAAAAAGAAGGGCATGTCCTGGTGTTCCGCGGTAGAGCTGACTAATTCGATGCTTAGATAACAAAGGAATTACGATTTCCAAAACAAAGGATCAGAAGCAGTCGCTCTGATCAAGGATGGATAAGTTGGATAGACCAGAGGCACAATTGGCGACAACTAGTTTGGTCGAGAACCAGCTAGTTTGGTCGAGAACTAGTTTGGCCGCACGAATGGATAAGTTGGATGTCCAAAAATGATGTCTGAGTCGGAAAGATAATTTAGGAGGGTTGATAGATGATTCTGTGCATTCGCACACATATTGAATCAATAGGATCAAAATGACGGTGTCAAAGGATACTAGTGAATATTGCCAGATATATGGGAAGCATCCATAATGTTAGTAGACAAGTATTTGCAGAGCAATAAAGCTGCTAAGGATTTTCAGAGGATTGAATAGTATTTCAAATACTTTTGTGAAACACCTGAACAACTGGGATGAGCGGATACTCGAAAGGTGCGAGAAATTATTCTTAGGGGTATTCAGGTGGCAAAGAACTGCAAGGCAGTAGGCACAAAATATTCTTGGGGTATCTTGTAATAACAAGGTCGACTGGGAATAAAAGTAAGCACGACAGGTGTAAGTATTTATCCATAGGGATATTTCGGTGGTAGGGAGTTGCAAAAGCAACGGGCACAAGGTCTCGAGAGAACTTCAAGGAGTATCTTCGGAATCTTCTGGAGTAGCAAACGATCATCGGGAGTGAGGGGCTCTCCGGGAGAAAGTATTTTTGAGAACCTAAAGTTAGTTTTATTTTTTTAGCAAAATCATTTAACCCTAATAGAAGAGAGATCAGAGTCCCAGAGTATAGGTCGAGGAGTAAAAGATCCTAATACCACCCAATGGCGACGTGGCCCCATGGGCCGCACAGCCATGTTAGCAAAACAATTTTCATCGACTAGACTCAACTTCGACCAAGGAGTTGGAAAGGGGATTCCTACACGCAATCGGCTCTGATACCAACTTGTGACGCCCCCGATTCAATCGTACACTAATCATGCACGCAAATGTGTACGATCAAGATCAGGGACTCACGGGAAGATATCACAACACAACTCTACAAATAAAATAAGTCATACAAGCATCATAATACAAGCCAGGGGCCTCGAGGGCTCGAATACAAGTGCTCGATCATAGACGAGTCAGCGGAAGCAACAATATCTGAGTACAGACATAAGTTAAACAAGTTTGCCTTAAGAAGGCTAGCACAAACTGGGATACAGATCGAAAGAGGCGCAGGCCTCCTGCCTGGGATCCTCCTAACTACTCCTGGTCGTCGTCAGCGGGCTGCACGTAGTAGTAGGCACCTCCGGTGTAGTAGGGGTCGTCGTCGACGGTGGCGTCTGGCTCCTGGGCTCCAGCATCTGGTTGCGACAACCAGGAAGAAAGGGAAGGGGGAAAAGGGGAGAAAGCAACCGTGAGTACTCATCCAAAGTACTCGCAAGCAAGGAACTACACTACATATGCATGGGTATATGTGTAAGGAGGCCATATCAGTGGACTGAACTGCAGAATGCCAGAATAAGAGGGGGATAGCTAGTCCTATCGAAGACTACGCTTCTGGCAGCCTCCGTCTTGCAGCATGTAGAAGAGAGTAGATTGAAGTCCTCCAAGTAGCATCTCCAATAGCATCTCCAAGTAGCATCTCCAAGTAGCATCTCCAAGTAGCATCTCCAGTAGCATCGCATAGCATAACCCTACCCGGCGATCCTCCCCTCGTCGCCCTGTGGAAAAGCGATCACCGGGTTGTCTGTGGAACTTGGAAGGGTGTGTTTTATTAAGTATCCGGTTCTAGTTGTCATAAGGTCAAGGTACAACTCCAAGTCGTCCTGTTACCGAAGATCACGGCTATTCGAATAGATTAACTTCCCTGCAGGGGTGCACCAACTTACCCAGCACGCTTGATCCCATTTGGCCGGACACACTTTCCTGGGTCATGCCCGGCCGCGGAAGATCAACACGTCGCAGCCCCACCTAGGCTCAACAGAGAGGCCAGCACGCCGGTCTAAACCTAAGCGCACAGGGGTCTGGGCCCATCGCCCATCGCACACCTGCACGTTGCGTACGCGGCCGAAAGCAGACCTAGCCTAGTGGCGTTCTAGTCCAATTCGGCGCGCGCCGCTCCGTTGCTGACGTCTGAAGTGCTTCGGCTGATACCACGACGTCGGGATACCCATAACTACTCCCGCGTAGATGGTTAGTGCGTATAGGCTCGTAGCCAACTCAGATCAAATACCAAGATCTCGTTAAGCGTGTTAAATATCCGCGAACGCCGAACAGGGCCATGCCCGCCTCTCTCCTAGGCGGTCTCAACCTGCCCTGACGCTCCGCCACAAAGAACCACTCGCGGGTGCTCCACCAGCCGACCCGACTTTAGTCTCCACATGTATCATGTATAAGTATATAGTATATACCCGAGATCACCTCCCGAGTGATCTCGGCCCAATAGTATAGCACAGCAGACGGACAAGAATGAAGGGCCACAGATGAAAAATACTAGCATCCTATACTAAGCATATAGGATAGAAGGTAAAGGTATCAACAGTAGTAACAAGGACAGGCTATGCATCAGGATAGGTATAACAGAAAGCAGTAACATGCTACACTACTCTAATGCAAGCAGTATAGAGGAGAATAGGCGATATCTGGTGATCAAGGGGGGGGGCTTGCCTGGTTGCTCTGGCAAGAGAGAGGGGTCATCAACTTCGTAGTCCAACTGGTCAGCAGCAGCATCGGTCTCGTAGTCTACCGGAGAGAAGAGGGGGAAGAAATAATGAATACAGAGCAAACAAAGCATCACAAAAATATAACAAGGCAATACGCGGTGTTCGGTGTGCCCTAACGCGGTAGCAGGTGATACCGGTGAAGGGGGGAAAACATCCGAGAAAGTATTCCCGGTGTTTCGTGTTTTTTTTGACAGATGAACCGGAGGGGGAAAGTTGCGGGTTTGATATGTTAGGGGTGTGTGGTGGATGAACGGGCTGCGTATCCGGGTTCGTCTCGTCGTTCTGAGCAACTTTCATGTTGAAAATATTTAATCCGAGTTACGGATTAAAAGATATGATTTTCTAAAGTTTTAATCATTTTTAGAATTTATTTAACTATTTAATTCTAACATTATCCAGAATAGTGCATGCTGACGTCATCATGACGTCAGCATGACGTCAGCAGTCAACAGGGAGTTGACTGGGTCAATATGACGTGTGGGTCCCGCATGTCATACACTGTTTTAATTAACTAACAATTAATTAGGTTAATTAGTGATTAGGTTAACCTAATTATAATTAATTAACTTAATTAATTAATTAATTAATTAATTTTATTATTATTATTATTATTTAATTCTTTTCTTCTTTTTTTTAATTAAAATGTTCTGGGGCGGTGGGGGCCCTTGTCAATGGCCCATAGGCCTATCGGGTCGGGCGTGCAGGCGACGGGCGCCACCCAAATGGGCACACGCCCATGGGCGGGCAGAACCGGCGCAGTGCCGGAGCAGGGGGAGGCCGGTGGCCACGGCGCTCCATCGGCACCCTGCGGCGGCAGCAGGCAAGCAGGGGCCGCGGCACTGAGCAGCAGTAGCATTAGGCAGCAGCAGTGAAGCGGCGACGAGCATCGATGGCGGCTCGTAAGCCGAGCGGGGAGAGGCGGCAGCAACAGCGCAGCGCAGTGGGGCGAGCAGGGCGGGCACCAATAGGCGCGGGGCACGCCGGGCGCGGCGAGGCCACGGCGGCGTCAGCAGAGCCGCGGGGGGGGGGAGGCCATGGCGTGAGCGCGAGGAAGAGAGGAGGGGAAGCTCACAGGGGCGGCGTAGGGTTCGTGGCAGTGGGCTCGGGAAGGAGGACGACGAAGGGGCGGTGTCCGGGTCGTCGGGGACGAGTGCGGCGAGGCGACGGGAGGGCGTCGCGGCGAGGGGGGTTTCGGCGACGGGGAGGTCGAGGCGGAGGCGCGGTCCAGGCGGCGACGTGCGCGCGGGGGAGAGGGGCGAGGGGATCGGGGTAGTGGGGCGATGGGGGGTGGTGCTCCGGTGGGGGGGGGGCGCCGAGGACGGCGACGCGCGTCGGGGCGATGTCGTCGGGGGGGCCGTTCCCCTCGATCCGATCTGGATCGGGGAGGAGGGGGGAGAGCGACTGGGGGGAGGGGGCGAGTGGGTGACGGGGTGGGGTTAGGGTTTGGGTCGTGGGGGATATGGGGAATGGGGGGGGGCGGCTGGGCCTTTGCCCAGTTGGGCCGGTTGGTGGCCTGGCCGGCTGGGCCGTCTGGCCCAGTGGGGGGTGCGTTTCCCTTTTGTTTTTGTTTTTGTTTTTTCTGCTGCACTATATTTTTGGTTTAGTAAAATATGAAAATAGCTCCAAAAATAGTGTGTCAAATTAATTCACTGTTCTAAGAAGTTTTACCTCAGAATAAAAATAGTTTAGCATTTGGTAAAATATATTAGGAGTATAACTAATTGTTTTGATGTTGTTTTAATCACTTTAGCGTATTTAAATATTTTATAAGGATGTGGTTACTCCACCAATAATAACCTATGCAATATTTGGTTCACTCCGAACATTTTAGTTTTAATATTTAAAAAAACTTTTATTCTTTGGTTGATTTTGAATTTGAATCAGTTTCGAACTAACACGAGATTAGGAACCGTAATCGAGGTGACGTGGCATCATTAGCAGAGGTTCACTGTAGCTTAAATATCCGGGCGTCACAATTCTCCTCCACTACAAGAAATCTCGTCCCGAGATTTAAGAGGGGGAGTAAGGGGGAAAGATCTGGTCACGAAATTCTAGCGGGTCTTCTCATTCTCGCTTGCTCTTCTCGAAGAGATCGGTCCAATACATTGATGTCTTCATTTCTCCGCTTTAGGTCATCATGATGAAGTCGGCATCCTTTCGTCGGGATCTTCATCGTATTTACGAATAGGTAACGAGGCAGGTCAGCAACGACAGAATGTTATAAGGTTAATGATCTGGGATTAATCCATGAAGGAGCATATGAGTACCTCTCGAGTTGAACAAATAAAACACATCGAGAGTGAAGTTGGAAGGTACAATAAGAAGTTTCAAGCAGCCAGGCAATCGTTCAATGCCTAGACAAAAGGTGAAAATGGTTTCAAAGCCACGGAATAATTATTGTGTCTGATGCCAGAATTGATGATCTCATCGGAAGGTGGCTCATGAATTACATACGAGTCCACGCAGGAGGAATAACTTTGGAAACAGGGGGTGTACAGGAGAGTCAGGTTTCGATCCTGTGGAACTGTGGGTTATGGGCCCACCATGTGGGTAAAAAATTTTAGGGAGGGTGTTGTGATCATGCACGATCATGATAGCAATGCAGGTCAGAGGAAAGCCTGTCAGTTATGTCAATGTCAACATCGGTACCAAGGGCGAGGGAAGAAGAGAACTATTTTCCTGCTCGTTGAACGAGGCGGACCAATAGGCAAAGTTCTCATCCATCGGTGGTCACCGGAATGCTACCGACAAATGCAACAGGGTCTTAATGACACGATTATACGTCAAGGTGTTTACATAAGCAGAAGAATATTACTGCTTAGATCATATGGATCACCAGGAAGGTTAAACAAATCAATGGAAAAGGAGAATGTGGTCATCAGATCAAACAGAACAATGGAAAGGAAAATGTGTTTGACACATGTACCGGGGGTATACCCTTCCCACGGACAAGCAGAGCAGGATATCCACGACAAGAGATAATGTAGAAAACCCTTTAGGTAAGGGGAGAGAAATTTCATGACATTACCCATACAATGGTGTTTGGATAATTGAGCAAGAAACATTTAACATTGGGCTTCGAATGTTCTTATTGAAAATCGGAGTACCACAGACATGCTTCGAGATAGCATTGACATGGTCATTGGGTAAAGATCAGACTTTGGAAACAAAAGGGATCCATCAGGAACAACTTATAGACTAAGTCTTACAATTTCCTCATGGAAGAATGGATAACCTTGCTGAAAAGGAATCTATAACAATAGGGCCTCCGGCCAGGTGTGTTAGGCACGACATCACCTTACCGGGTCACATAAAGACCGTTGCTATAACTCTTGGAAATATGTTCCAACCATCATATCTGACCGAGATTCAGATCTGATTGGTGTCAGGATACCTCAGACTCAGGATGCCTGAGAAGAAAGGTGCAACACAAATTGTCGAGATGACATTGTAAGATTCTCGGGAGATGTACTACGGAAGCGAGTTCCGAAACAAAAGCCCAACATTAAACCAATAAAGGGATAAGGTGGTAGCTGATAGGCTCAACAACAAATCATCGAGATTTCCAAGGGATGAATTTCCACAATTAGGTGAACAAGGAAATATCATTTGTCGGATCAAATGATATAACGATGTATGCTCGAGGGAAACATACACAACTGAACAGTGATAGTAGGGTGCACCCAGGAATCTGGATTAGGTAGCACGATCAATGTGACTCAATAAGTAATAGACTTAGAATGGAACTATCAACCATTAACTTCAAAGCAATAGGGTTGCTAGAAGTGCAGAATCCAAAAAGCATCGTTCACTTGTTGGTACCCCGGTCGGGATCAACACAAGGACCAAGAAAAGAATGGTGATGTTAATAAGTATCACTTGTATCAAGAATTCTTAAGGGTGGTGAATTTCCCATGACATTCTTGACATAGAAGATAGCAATACTCCAAGGTAGAACATAACATAAGTTGGGTAGCAAGGATCTCAAGGTACAACACAAAACACGAACAAGTTTGTGTTGGAGGGGAGGCATTAAAGTGGTCGATGACAACACAAATCATCGAAGGCAAGGATGGTATTTCTCATCATGAATTCAACTGATATCCAGGAAGGAGTCAAGATGTTGATGATGATCACGACAAATTTTGTCGAGAGGCTCCACGAAGATGTAATCCATCGGCGATGACATCAAGTTAAAGGAATTATGAAGCAAAAGGTTATTGGAACCATGGGTACGACACAAACTTGAAATCAAGCTTGTTGTTCAAGGTGAAATGATATGACGAGGAAAATCGACATAAGCTTAGCTCATCGTCGAAAATTGTGCTCTGGGAAGAAAGGACCAGGTAGCATAGTTAAAATTTAGCACAAAATGATATAGCCGATCAGGCTAGGAATGACGTGATGGAGTATTAAACTTCTCATCCACAATGTACTAGGAGTACTGAATCATAGGGGCGGTTCGATTCGCTAATCGGTGTTCTCGGTTGACGACAACCCAGAACCTGTGGAGTGACTATGACGGGGAAAGGCACTACTTCATCAGAAATGCATAAGATGTAGTGCAATTGGTTGATATCCTCGAGATACTAGGGGGTTAGTACTCGAAGGTAGATCAAAATAGAGGTTGGATGGGTGTATTGATCTGTAGAGGACAAGTGGTTTAACTTGTCCGAGAAATGGAATCAATTAGAAAATATGGTCGGATCCATGATTGCAAAGGATCAATTCACAGATTCCAAATGATATTATAACAAGGAAATAGTTATTATTACAAGAAGCTTCCATGATAGGATCTACATCGTGTCCATGGGCATGAACACAAAGTTCAAGGTCGACTCCCACTTCTTCAATGTATAACCTTCCATTCACTTCTCGCTTTGATAAAGGCATTAGTGTTGAAAGTTTTACCTGGTGAAATACCAGATGAGTATGACTCGTGAAAACTTCTGAGTTCACACATATAAAGGAAGGCATAGGTTCAACCCGTCAGGGTATCGTGGAAACATATACCACAAGCTTCAATAGTAAATACCACCAGCTCGAAAGCAGAGCAAGGTTGGCCAAGCAGATGATACAATTTACCAAAGGCACTATGTATCAGGGGAAGAACTCACCAGGTGATTGAATATGAAGGACACTGTCGGATAACAATCCAACAATGGATCGGGTGATCCACAACGGAGCTGATGTGAGTATTGGTACTCCATCAGAGGAAGAAAAAAAAGCACGGGCATCATATTATAGAACATCTGAATAATTCGATGCTTAGATAACAAAGGAATTACGATTTCCAAAACAAAGGATCAGAAGCAGTCGCTCTGATCAAGGATGGATAAGTTGGATAGACCAGAGGCACAATTGGCGACAACTAGTTTGGTCGAGAACCAGCTCATGTCCAAAAATGATGTCTGAGTCGGAAAGATAATTTAGGAGGGTTGATAGATGATTGTGTGCATTCGCACACATATTGAATCAATAGGATCAAAATGACGGTGTCAAAGGATACTAGTGAATATTGCCAGATATATGGGAAGCATCCATAATGTTAGTAGACAAGTATTTGCAGAGCAATAAAGCTGCTAAGGATTTTCAGAGGATTGAATAGTATTTCAAATACTTTTGTGAAACACCTGAACAACTGGGATGAGCGGATACTCAAAAGGTGCGAGAAATTATTCTTAGGGGTATTCAGGTGGCAAAGAACTGCAAGGCAGTAGGCACAAAATATTCTTGGGGTATCTTGTAATAACAAGGTCGACTGGGAATAAAAGTAAGCACGACAGGTGTAAGTATTTATCCATAGGGATATTTCGGTGGTAGGGAGTTGCAAAAGCAACGGGCACAAGGTCTCGAGAGAACTTCAAGGAGTATCTTCGGAATCTTCTGGAGTAGCAAACGATCATCGGGAGTGAGGGGCTCTCCGGGAGAAAGTATTTTCGAGAACCTAAAGTTAGTTTTATTTTTTTAGCAAAATCATTTAACCCTAATAGAAGAGAGATCAGAGTCCCAGAGTATAGGTCGAGGAGTAAAAGATCCTAATACCACCCAATGGCGACGTGGCCCCATGGGCCGCACAGCCATGTTAGCAAAACAATTTTCATCGACTAGACTCAACTTCGACCAAGGAGTTGGAAAGGGGATTCCTACAGGCAATCGGCTCTGATACCAACTTGTGACGCCCCCGATTCAATCATACACTAATCATGCACGCAAATGTGTACGATCAAGATCAGGGACTCACGGGAAGATATCACAACACAACTCTACAAATAAAATAAGTCATACAAGCATCATAATACAAGCCAGGGGCCTCGAGGGCTCGAATACAAGTGCTCGATCATAGACGAGTCAGCGGAAGCAACAATATCTGAGTACAGACATAAGTTAAACAAGTTTGCCTTAAGAAGGCTAGCACAAACTGGGATACAGATCGAAAGAGGCGCAGGCCTCCTGCCTGGGATCCTCCTAACTACTCCTGGTCATCGTCAGCGGGCTGCACGTAGTAGTAGGCACCTCTGGTGTAGTAGGGGTCGTCATCGACGGTGTCTGGCTCCTGGACTCCAGCATCTGGTTGCGACAACCAGAAAGAAAGGAAAGGGGGAAAAAGGGGGGAAAGCAACCGTGAGTACTCATCCAAAGTACTCGCAAGCAAGGAACTACACTACATATGCATGGGTATATGTGTAAGGAGGCCATATCAGTGGACTGAACTGCAGAATGCCAGAATAAGAGGGGGATAGCTAGTCCTATCGAAGACTACGCTTCTGGCAGCCTCCGTCTCGCAGCATGTAGAAGAGAGTAGATTGAAGTCCTCCAAGTAGCATCTCCAAATAGCATCTCCAAGTAGCATCTCCAGGTAGCATCTCCAAGTAGCATCTCCAGTAGCATCGCATAGCATAATCCTACCCGGCGATCCTCCCCTTGTTGCCCTGTGGAAAAGCGATCACCGGGTTGTCTATGGAACTTGGAAGGGTGTGTTTTATTAAGTATCCGGTTCTAGTTGTCATAAGGTCAAGGTACAACTCCAAGTCGTCTTGTTACCGAAGATCACGGCTATTCGAATAGATTAACTTCCCTGCAGGGGTGCACCAACTAACCCAGCACGCTTGATCCCATTTGGCCGGACACACTTTCCTGGGTCATGCCCGGCCGCGGAAGATCAACACGTCGCAGCCCCACCTAGGCTCAACAGAGAGGCCAGCACGCCGGTCTAAACCTAAGCGCACAGGGGTCTAGGCCCATCGCCCATAGCACACCTGCATGTTGCGTACGCGTCCGAAAGCAGACCTAGCCTAGTGGCGTTCCAGTCCAATTCGGCGCGCGCTGCTCCGTCGCTGACGTCTGAAGTGCTTCGGCTGATACCACGACGTCGGGATACCCATAACTACTCCCGCGTAGATGGTTAGTGCGTATAGGCTCATAGCCAACTCAGATCAAATACCAAGATCTCGTTAAGCGTGTTAAATATCCGCGAACGCCGAACAGGGCCAGGCCCGCCTCTCTCCTAGGCGGTCTCAACCTGCCCTGACGCTCCGCCACAAAGAACCACTCGCGGGTGCTCCACCAGCCGACCCGACTTTAGTCTCCACATGTATCATGTATAAGTATATAGTATATACCCGAGATCACCTCCCGAGTGATCTCGGCCCAATAGTATAGCACAGCAGACGGACAAGAATGAAGGGCCACAGATGAAAAATACTAGCATCCTATACTAAGCATATAGGATAGAAGGTAAAGGTATCAACAGTAGTAACAAGGACAGGCTATGCATCAGGATAGGTATAACAGAAAGCAGTAACATGCTACACTACTCTAATGCAAGCAGTATAGAGGAGAATAGGCGATATCTGGTGATCAAGGGGGGGGGCTTGCCTGGTTGCTCTGGCAAGAGAGAGGTGTCGTCAACTCTGTAGTCGAACTGGTCAGCAGCAGCGTCGGTCTCGTAGTCTACCGGAGAGAAGAGGGGGAAGAAATAATGAATACAGAGCAAACAAAGCATCACAAAAATATAACAAGGCAATACGCGGTGTTCGGTGTGCCCTAACGCGGTAGCAGGTGATACCGGTGAAGGGGGGAAAACATCCGGGAAAGTATTCCCGGTGTTTCGTGTTTTTTTTGACAGATGAACCGGAGGGGGAAAGTTGCGGGTTTGATATGTTAGGGGTGTGTGGTGGACGAACGGGCTGCGTATCCGGGTTCGTCTCGTCGTTCTGAGCAACTTTCATGTTGAAAATATTTTAATCCAAGTTACGGATTAAAAGATATGATTTTCTAAAGTTTTAATCATTTTTAGAATTTATTTAACTACTTAATTCTAACATTATCCAGAATAGTGCACGCTGACGTCATCATGACGTCAGCAGTCAACAGGGAGTTGACTGGGTCAATATGACGTGTGGGTCCCGCATGTCATACACTGTTTTAATTAACTAACAGTTAATTAGGTTAATTAATGATTAGGTTAACCTAATTATAATTATTTAACTTAATTAATTAATTAATTAATTTTATTATTATTATTGTTATTTAATTCTTTTCTTCTTTTTTTTAATTAAAACGTTCTGGGGCGGTGGGGGCCCTTGTCAATGGCCCATAGGCCTATCGGGTCGGGCGTGCAGGCGACGGGCGCCACCCGAATGGGCACACGCCCATGGGCGGGCAGAACCGGCGCAGTGCCGGAGCAGGGGGAGGCCGGTGGCCACGGCGCTCCATCGGCACCCTGCGGCGGCAGCAGGCGAGCAGGGGCCGCGACGCTGAGCAGCAGTAGCATTAGGCAGCAGCAGTGAAGCGGCGACGAGCATTGACGGCGGCTCGTAAGCCGAGCGGGGAGAGGCGGCAGCAACAGCGCAGCGCAGTGGGGCGAGCAGGGCAGGCACCAATAGGGCGCGGGGCACGCCGGGCGCGGCGAGGCCACGGCGGCGTCAGCAGAGGCTCGGGAAGGAGGACGACGAAGGGGCGGTGTCCGGGTCGTCGGGGACGAGTGCGGCGAGGCGACGGGAGGGCGTCGCGGCGAGGGGGGTTTCGGCGACGGGGAGGTCGAGGCGGAGGCGCGGTCCAGGCAGCGACATGCGCGCGGGGGAGAGGGGCGAGGGGATCGGGGTAGTGGGGCGATGGGGGGGTGGTGCTCCGGTGGGGGGGGGCGCCGAGGACGGCGACGCGCGTCGGGGCGATGTCGTTGGGGGGCCGTTCCCCTCGATCCGATCTGGATCGGGGAGGAGGGGGGAGAGCGACTGGGGGGAGGGGGCGAGTGGGTGACGGGGTGGGGTTAGGGTTTGGGTCGTGGGGGATATGGGGAATGGGGGGGCCGGCTGGGCCTTTGCCCAGTTGGGCCGGTTGGTGGCCTGGCCGGCTGGGCCATCTGGCCCAGTGGGGGGTGCGTTTCCCTTTTTTTTGTTTTTTTTTGTTGCACTATATTTTTGGTTTAGTAAAATATGAAAATAGCTCCAAAAATAGTGTGTCAAATTAATTCACTGTTCTAAGAAGTTTTACCTCAGAATAAAAATAGTTTAGCATTTGGTAAAATATATTAGGAGTATAACTAATTGTTTTGATGTTGTTTTAATCACTTTAGCGTATTTAAATATTTTATAAGGATGTGGTTACTCCACCAATAATAACCTATGCAATATTTGGTTCACTCCGAACATTTTAGTTTTAATATTTAAAAAAACTTTTATTCTTTGGTTGATTTTGAATTTGAATCAGTTTCGAACTAACACGAGATTAGGAACCGTAATCGAGGTGACGTGGCATCATTAGCAGAGGTTCACTGTAGCTTAAATATCCGGGCGTCACAGTGGTGTTGTCTCAAAAGGCACCAAGCCAAGGGGAGGTGATCCTAGGGGCGCCTCACGGCGACCTCCTGGACCCTGGGTACCAAGGGAGCGAGGTTCCTACGGGCTTCAAGTTTGGGCCCCTGCCGGACACTGCGCTGGAACCTTCAATGGTTCCGGACTCCGGCAGGCGGTCCCCCATTAAGGGGGCCAACCATCCATGCCGGTGTCCTCTGTCCAACCAGAGGCACCGGACACCCTACTGGAAGCGCTTCGTAGTGCTTCCATCGCAGAAGAGCACTGCACTATCATGAGTGTGGTGGTCGAGAAGGTTCAGTCCGCCAAACACGGACCGACCGAAGCTTGCGCCAGCCTCCTAACAGGCTTTGAGGTAAGCATTCAAAATATAAGAAAATATTACCGCATAGATAGTATCCCCTGATGCTCTGTTCGGCGTTCGCGAAGAAAAGCCAAATAGAGGATCAAATGATAACTCAGGAGTCTAATTAGAGTATGTCTATGTGTATGTGCAGGCTTCACTACTGGCCGCTGCCGTACGTACTGCGGAGGTCTCTGCGCTGAAGCAGGCTCTGAAGCGGTCCAAGGACGAGCTCATCCTCACCAAGGGGCAGCTCGAAGAGAGAAAAGGTAAGATATACCCCCGTCTATATAGTTAAAAAGAAGTTCGGGTGTAAAGTAATAGGATCATCATGAATTTGTCAGGGGCCACGACCGAGGTGGAGACCCTGAGGAAGGCGGTGTCCGAGGCCGAAGACAAAGCGTCCAAAGAACACATGGAACAGGAGAAACAAGAAGCCCGAGTAGGCGAGGTGCAGCAAGAGGTCGAGGCTCTCGCCAAAAAGCACGAGTCCTTGGAGCTTGACTCCAAGACGCAAGAGTCCAAGCTCGCGCAGGCGCTTGAAAGCGTCCAGAGCGCCAAGGCCGTAGCCCACAACGCCCTCCAGGAGATTGACGCGGCGAAGAAGATATCAGCGGGTAAGGCATTCAATATGCAAAGCAAGCATGTGAAGGAGACTTTCCTTTTTCTTACCCGAGTTCGGAGCTCTACAGGAGTGTTTGTAGATCTTCCCCGCAGTGTACTGGATGCCGTGGAGTTTTACCGGGCTGAGGAAGGGAGCTCAGCAGAGAAGTTGTTCTGGTCTCAGTATACTGAGACCGAACACCCCGTGTCCTTGAGCGACCAGCTGAAGGAGTTGGTCGAACTTCACAAGGCGGCCGAACAGGACATGAGGGGCCTTATAGTCTGGATGCGGCCTGGCGAGCCCTTGTCTGGCAGCTACTTCGGTCTGGTGAGGTGGCTTGTGGAAGCCTGCCCACGGCTTGAAGTCATCAAGCGGTCCGTCTGCATCGAAGGTGCACGCAGGGCTTTTGCCTGGGCGAAGGTGCACTGGGCGAAGCTGGACGCCGTGAAGCTGGTGAAGGAGGGGCTGCTAGAGGGCGAGGAGCATCGTTGCCCTGAGAATTACTATGAGAGCGTCCTGAAGGGTTCCCGCTTAGTGGCAGATGAGTGTGCCAAGGATGTAATTTTTGAATGAACATGCCCATGTGATCTTGTAATATGAAACAAGTTCCTTTGCGCCATGCGACGCTTTCTTAATTTAAAATATTACCTTCTGTGCACCCGCATTTATAAAATCTGAGAGTTGGCCAGTCGTCGGCTTCTACCCCCATGTAACTAGTACTGGGGTGTTCGGGGTAAATCTAAACACTCTTTACCCCAATTTTGGGTCCTTCAAGGGAGGTGTTCAGCGCAACGAACCAGGCAATCGGACTATAATGCTTTATCACTCTCACTTAGCCATAGAAGTCTATGATTTTAATTTTTTGGCGAAGCCCCTAGTATTCGCAGGGCCAAATTTGGGGTGCTATACACGCCTAAGCCGGACAAGGCCGACTCCTCGCCCGAAGCAGAAAAATTCTTTGGGGACTTGAGACCTCTCGAACAGCGACCAGTCTCTCGCCTTATCATGACAGTCAGTTTTTGGCTTTCTCTACTAAGGTGCTCGTCCGGAAAAACCGGGAGACAATAGCAGTAGTTCTCCCAGCGCTACCTTAGCCGATATAGCGGAACGTAAGGTACCAAAGCATGGGAGCCGGGCGACCCAACATTTGACCAAAGACATGATTCAGAGCTGATGCATATAATGCTATAAGTTCGGGGTGCCGCACTGTCGAAAGTGTTCAGACTTCCTGCGCCATATTGTGGGGTAAATGAGAGCCCCTGGCGTACTGACCATACCCGAACGTGCGGGTGCGGATTGTCGTAAATGGACGTATAAGATAAAAGAGAAAAACTTAAATAATGCAATGACAGATTGATGATATGCATTGTTATTTGAATAATACGTCGAAGCGTACTAATACAAGTAGTGCAATAAGCATAAAGTAGGACAATTTGAAATGTCCTATCCCCGGGCGAGCTATGCATAAATAGTGAAAAATGGGTATATCAAGTATTACTACAAACCACCTGGCGGTTCCCGTGTTCATCTTAGCTTCTTGCCGCCTTGGTTGTTGCTTCCGGAATGTGTCCGGCCATCGTACTGCCGGAAAGGGCTTCCGAAGAGTTAGCCCCTGGAAGAAAAAAGGAATGTCACAGGTGTATAGACCCTAGTGTGGTTAAGCCACAATGCGGGGTGTGTCCTGATTGTGCCCCCGCCTATGTCCATGGTATTTTCAATGCGTAGTTATGTACGCGCGACGCGGATTGCGTCACTTCACTGGGACTGGGACTGGGGCCGGATTGCTAGGCGAGCTCTAATCATGCTAGGCGATCCTGTTGCAGCTTGTTCCGGACTCGCTTGAAGGTGTTCGGGGGCTGTGACACTGAGTGAGTGGTCTGCCTGAACAAGCTGCTTTGTGCCTCTGCTGCAAGGGCCGCAGTGTGCTCTTCCGTACGGAGCAAGCATTCTGTGTTTCCATTTACTGTTATAACTCCGCGAGGTCCTGGCATCTTGAGCTTGAGGTATGTGTAATGCGGCACTGCATTGAATTTTGCAAATGATGTCCGTCCGAGCAGTGCATGACAGCCACTACGAAACGAGACGATGTCGAAGATTAACTCTTCGCTTCAGAAGTTATCCGGTGATCCGAAGACCACTTCCAGTGTGATTGAGCCTGTGCAATGGACCTCTACACCTGGGATGACACCTTTAAAGGTGGTTTTGCTGGGTTTGATTCTTGAGGGATCAATACCCATTTTTCGCATTGTATCCTGATAAAGCAGGTTCAGGCTGCTGCCGCCATCCATAAGGACTCGAGTGAGGTGAAATCCGTCAATGATGGGGTCTAGGACCAGTGCGGCGGATCCGCCATGACGGATGCTAGTGGGGTGGTCCCTGCGATCGAAGGTGATCGGACGGGCAGACCATGGGTTGAACTTTGGGGCGATTGGCTCCATCGCATAGACGTCCCTTAGTGCACGCTTCCGCTCCCTATTGGGAATGTGGGTTGCGTATATCATGTTCACCGTCTTCACTTGCGGGGGAAACCCCTTCTATCCTCCTGTGTTCAGCGGCCTGGGCTCCTCCTCGTCATTGCTATGCGGCCCCTTGTCCTTATTCTCGGCATTTAATTTGCACGCCTGCTTGAACACCCAACATTCTCTGTTGGTGTGATTGTCTGGCTTGTCGGGGGTGCCGTGGATTTGACACGATTGATCCAGTATGCGATCCAGACTGGACGAAGCTGGAGTATTTCTTTTAAATGGCTTTCCTGCTGACCGGATCTAGAGCCTCTGAATCCGGCATTAACTGCCGTATCTTCGATGTTATCGCCGTTATTGCGGCTCTTTGGTCTATTACAACGCTGCCTACCGTTAGCATCTTTGGTATCCGAGGTATCCGGATTCCTCGATGTGTTGTTGCTACGAGCCAGCCAACTGTCCTCGCCTGCGCAAAAGTGGGTCATGAGTGTCGTGAGGGCTGCCATAGATTTCGGCTTCTCCTGGCCGAGGTGGCGGGCGAGCCACTCGTCGCGGATGTTATGCTTGAATGCCGCTAGGGCCTCTGCATCCGGATAGTCTACAATTTGATTTTTCTTAGTCATGAACCGTGTCCAAAATTGTCTGGCCGATTCCCCTGGCGATTGGGTTATGTGGCTCAAGTCATCAGCATCCGGCGGCCGCACATAAGTGCCCCTGAAGTTGTCGAGAAATGCATCTTCCAGATCCTCCCAACTGCCAATGGAATCTGTTGGCAAGCTATTCAGCCAATGTCGGGCTGGTCCTTTGAGTTTTAGTGGGAGGTACTTGCTGGCATGTAGATCATCACCGCGAGCCATGTGGATGTGAAGGAGGAAATCTTCAATCCATACAGCTGGATCTGTTGTGCCATTGTATGATTCGATATTTACGGGTTTGAAACCCTCCGGGAATTCATGATTCATAACTTCATCAGTGAAGCATAGGGGGTGTGCGGCACCTCTGTGCCGGGCTATATCCCGGCCAGATTTACTCTTGGTGTACCAACGCGACAATCATCGTCTCGTGTGGGCGCACATGCCCGTGTCCCGTATATTGACCTTGCGATTTTTGCCTTACTGTCCAAGATGTCTTGCATGTCCTCTGTGTTGCCCCGGGCCTTAGTATTTTTGATTGAGTGGCGACGGGGTGTGGTCTGATGTTTAGGCTGAAGTGCCTCCCTGGCTCTGTCGCGTAGTGGCCGGTCAGCCACATCATACACTGGTGAATGAGGTTTCAATGCTTCCTCCTCGAGGTGAGGTAGTAACCTATGTTTTGGGTAACTCTTGGACGGGCGCTCGAGTTCATGCTCCTTGGCCGCAAGGACTTTGGTCCACCTGTCTGCTAGCAAGTCTTGATCAGCTTGAAGTTGTTGCTGTTTCTTCTTTAGGCTATTTGCCATGGCCATAAGCCGGCGCTTGAAGCGCTCTTGCTCGACGAGGTCCTCGGGCACGATAAACTCGTCGTCGCTGAGGCTCGCCTCATCTTCGGAGAGAGGCATGTAATTGTCCTCCTCCGGTTCTTCATCTGCTGCCTGCTCTCGAGGGCTAGCTTGTTCGTCCTCTAGCTCTACACCGTGATGGAGGGGATTGTTGTTGTCTTCGGCGCTACCCGGAGTGTTATTATCTCCTGTGCCGGTATCACTGCTCTTGCTGTGGCGGGACTTAGAGCGGCGCCACTGACATCGACGCTTGGGTTGCTTCTTGGATGGGTCATCCTCCGCTGTCTTGTCGCCATTGGGTTCTTTGGGGGTGTCCACCATGTATATGTTGTATGATGAGGTGGCGGTCCAATGCCCTGAGGGCGGTAGATCCTGTTCGTCTCCGGCTTCGTCGTCCATACCATCAAAGTCTTCAGAGCCGAAGTCGAGCATGTCGGTTAAGTCGTCGATAGTGGCTACTAAGTGGGTGGTGGGTGGGCAACGAATTTCTTCGTCGTCCGCATCCCATTCTAGCCGGACATAGTTCGGCCAAGGTTCTCTTGACAGGGAGAGAGACCTTAATGAATTTAGCACATCTCCAAAAGGTGAGTGCTGAAAGATATCCGCGGAGGTGAACTCCATGATCGGCGCCCAGTCGGACTCGACGGGCGCAGATATGAGTGGCTCGGAGTCTGTGGCCGGAGATGAATCCAGTGGTTCGGCGACACGGCTCTCGTAAGGGGTGAAGTCAGTATCCGGCTCTATCGCCACTGAGAGTGCAGCCTCCATGGCGGGGTCCATCCCTCCGCTCTTGGATGGAGCGACTTGCTCCGGATTGATGGATGGAGTAGTTGCAGAAGCGATCTCCTGAACATTGTCCGACGGTAGAGTTATGTCATGCTCGTCACGACTGTACGGCGCGTCCGACATGGGACCGAATCCGTCGAAGATCAAGTCTCCGCGGATGTCGGCCGTGTAGTTTAAGTTTCCAAATCTAACCTGATGGCCAGGGGCGTAGCTCTCAATCTGCTCCAGATGGCCAAGCGAATTGGCCCGCGGTGCAAAGCCTCCGAATATGAAGATCTGTCCGGGGAGGAAAGCCTCACCCTGGACCGCATCGCTAGCGATGATCGAAGGAGCCATCAAGCCTTATGGTGACGACACAGTGGAACTCTCAATGAAAGCACCAATGTCGGTGTCAAAACCGGTGGATCTCGGGTAGGGGGTCCCAAACCGTGCGTCTAAGGCGGATGGTAACAGGAGGCAGGGGACATGATGTTTACCCAGGTTTGGGCCTTCTTGATGGAGGTAAAACCCTACGTCCTGCTTGATTGTTCTTGATGATATGAGTATTAGAAGAGTTGATCTACCACGAGATCAGAGAGGCTAAACCCTAGAAGCTAGCCTATGGTATGATTGTATGTTGTCCTATGGACTAAAACCCTCCGGTTTATATAGACACCGGAGGGGGCTAGGGTTAGACAAGGTCGGTTACAAAGGAGGAGATATACATATCCGTGTTGCCTAGCTTGCCCTCCATGCCAAGTAAAGTCCCATCCGGACACGAGACGAAGTCTTCAATCTTGTATCTTCATAGTCCAGCAGTCCGGCCAAAGGATAGAGTCCGGCAGTCCGGAGACCCCCTAATCCAGGACTCCCTCACCCTCTCTATGGAGGTAAAACCCTACGTCCTGCTTGATTGATATTGATGAATATGAGTGTTATAAGAGTGGATCTACCACAAGATCGTAATGGCTAAACCCTAGAAGTCTAGCCTATGTGGGTATGATAATGAGTATATGTGATGTCCTTTTTGGACTACCCCCTTCGGTTTATATAGACACTGGGGGGATCTAGGGTTTACATGAAGTCGGTTATATAAGAAGGAATCTTTGATCGCTAAGCTTGCCTTCCACGCTAAGTAGAGTCCAATCCGGATACGATGCAGTCTTCGGCCTTCATGTCTTCACAACCCATCAGTCTGACCCAAAGGATAATAGGCCAGACGCCCGAGGACCCCTTAGTCCAGGACTCCCTTAGTAGCCCCTGAACCTGGCTTCAATGACGAGGAGTCCGGCACGCAGATTTGTCTTCTGCATTCCAAGGTGGGTTCCCTCCTTCCGAACTCCAGTATAGTCTTCAGACGAAGTAAGTATATCCGGACCTATGTATATAATGGCAGAGGACATAATACCCCATGAGCCCAACTTGTCGATAACTGTTCATGACATCATATCACGCCTGCCTGGTTGCTATTTCCAACCGTCAACTAGCGAGCCGCCCCACGTCTCGGGTGCGGTTTTACTGGCATGTCTCGTCAAGGCAGAGATCGTGTCCCTTTATTTACGGGATTTTCATTAATGCAGGCGTAGGGAACCCAACCGTCCCCTGGGTACAACTCGTTAGCGATAGGTAAGTTTAGAGACCTAGGGTAAAACGCCTGGTATTCGGGGCCTTTATATAGAGATCCTAGTCTCGTCCTCTTCCCTTGCGCTTGCTCCTTCCTCAACCCCGGCCACCCCAAGTTCCAACCCTCGGGTTCCAATCGCCACCAGCCTTAGTCATGTCCAGATCCAGCCGTTAGGGCCGGTGGGTGGCTTCTTATGTCACGGAGGAGGATATTGCGAAGCTCCGCATAGCGAGGTATCTGACCCCGGAAATCTTTCATCAGCTTCCAACACAAGGGCAAGTCATACCGACCCCCAGATCTGGCGAGAGGGTAGTATTTGTATCCCACTTCCTTCATGGGCTAGGGTTCGCGCTTAACCCCTTTGTCCGAGGGCTCATGTTCTACTATGGGCTAGATTTTCACGATCTGGCCCCGGACTCTGTTCTCCTCTTCTCGACATTTATAGTCACGTGCGAGGCCTTACTCCAGACTCCTCCACACTTTGGTTTGTGGCTCAAGACCTTTCATGTGAGGCTGCAGGTGGCAGAGAAGGAGCAGGTAGAGTGCGGCAGCGTCACAATAGGCAAGCTGGCAGACGCAGTTTAGCCCGAAGGATCTTTCGCCGAATCTTCCGACTTATGGCAGCATGGGTGGTTTTATATCAACGAGCCGCGGGGCCCCAAGTGGGCGGCCACACCTGCGTTCCGACCCGGCCCTCCAACTCAGCTCGCTTCATGGGTCAATAAGGGATTGGACTGGGATCCGTCGATGAAGTGTAGACTCTGCAAAGTCGCATCCGAAGCCTTATTGAGAAGGGCATCGATCTTGTGAAGTTGTCCAAGTAATGCTGGTCCGCCGGATCCTGGCATGTCAGTGGAGGCCTCTTCGTATGTGGGAGTTTAACCCAGAAGGGCGGCGGACCCTACAGCACTTCTTCGGCACTACGCACGAAGGATTGTGGAAATTGTATTTTGGGGAATGAGGGAAATGGCCATACACTACCGAAGATGTTGGCCTTGACTGCAATCATCCAGCTACTTCAGTAACTACTCGAGCACCTTTCGTTCGAGCATCTTTTAACGAGATATTGAACAACCCATCCCTGCTCAGGACTGGATAAAGAAAGCAGTGCTAATCTGGTGTCCGGCGTCTCTTCCCGAAGACCCTGCGACTGTCCTGCTGACGAGAATGCTGATTCCGGCACCGTACCAAGTGGCTGCGTTCGGGGAAACCGAAATCCCTTTGCCCAAGGGCAAGGGTGCAGAGGGAGTCCTTCAAGGCAAGAAAAGGGCTGCTTCCAAAGATCAGGAGGGGAAGCCTTCCAAGAGAGGAAAAAAGCCATCGTCGAGCGGCTTGGGCCGGGCGAGTGAGGTTGCCGTAGAGCTTGATGACGAGGACGAACCTCGACGCAAACCGTAAGTGAAGCTGGGGCACTTTGAACGTACCTCGTTCTTTTCCCACTAGTGAAGTGATCGTATGTTCATCCACGCAGGTTAACGCCCGGTGTTTCTCAGTCCTCCTCCTCCTCCTCCTCGGGAGATCTTCTTCCGGAGATGATGGAGAGTGACACGCCTCCTCCGGCCTCATCGCCCAACTGAGGAGATGATACTGAGGTATCATCTCGAAGGGTGCCCGAAGGTGGTGCCTCCGTCACTCGAGGTTCTGGGATCGAGACTGGTGTTCCCGAACCATCCGGTTTACAGCCAGAGACGGTTCTGGAGGCAAGCAAGCGGGTTCCTTCACTGGAATGTCGTACTCCGGTGGTGGTTTTCGAAGACCCAGGAGCGCCGGAGATGCTGACGGACATGCTACGACGAGCGTCCATTTCAGAAGAGCATCATTCCTTGATGGTTATGGTGGTCGAAAGGGTTCTATCCGCAAAGAGTGGATTGAACGAGGCCTTCACGAGCCTTCTAAGAGGTTTTGAGGTTTGTGATGTAGCTTTATCAACTGAATTTCATTGACAGAATGCACCTGTTGTATATGCAGTAGCCCCTGAGACTCAGATTGTCTTCCGAAGGGAGCGATCGGAGGATCAAAGAGATATGCTCAGGTATTAACCTTGGTTTAATTTGAAATACAGGCTGCTTCCCCTCCCGTGGCTGCCCGAAATACGGAAGTGGCCGAATTGCAGCAAAAGCTGGATATTGCGGAGGATGACGTTGGTTGATCAACAGGCGTCTTGACGACTCGCAAGGTATATATTTCGAGTATTGGTTACACCAGTGTGCTTGACGCGGGAAAGAGCTTTATATGAAATGTGCATGAAATGCAGATAGCGCTGCTGCCATGGAGGCTCTTCGGGCGGAGCTAATCCGGGCCAAGGAGCGGGCCCAGTTTAGTGATGCTGCTACTGAAGGAGCATCGGTTGAACTGAAGGCCAAACAAGTTGCGCAATGCCAGGGCGAGGAGAAGATATCCATGATGACACTCACTTTGGAGGATGCTACTGGCCGCTACGAATTTCTTGAGGAGTATAAAGCCTTGATAGCTGAACTAGACAATGCCCGATAGGAGGCAAGAGAAGCGCGATAAGAGACCAGAGCACTCCATGAGGAGGTTCGGCAGGCAAAAGAGATATTGGTTGGAAAGCCTTTTCTGCTGCAGACTAAGTTTGGTGACCCGGACTATGCTCAGCTGAACCAAGTGTGGAGTTCTTTAGACGCATACTTGGACTTGCCGAAGAGTTCTTCCGATGCAGCGCGGTATTACCAAGCGCAAGCCGAATATGCAATGGAGAAGCTTTTTTGGTCACAGTTTGGTGTGTCAAAGCGCCCGCTGCTACTCAATGAACAGATGTCCCAATGGGCTGAACTTCATAGGGTATCTGGCGCTGCCATGAAGGATGTCATAGTCCGACTATGGCCGACCGAGCCTGCGCCGAATAACTATTTTGGTCTAGTGCAGAAGCTCATCGAAGCAGTGTCGCGCATCGATGCTGTGAAGCGATCGACGTGCATTGAGGGTGCATGGATGGCCCTTGCCTAAGTCAAGAGATTCTGGGGGAAGATGAAGGCCATCGATGTCGCGACGAAGGGTCCGCCCAAAGGTGAGGACCGTCCACAACCAGATCATTATTTTGAAGACGTCCTGGAGGTCGCCCGCTTGATTGAGGGCCAATGCTCAAAGAACATAATGTTTGAGTGAGGTGTATGATGATTGTAAAAGACAACTTTATAGTTAACCTATTTATGTTTTGCTCAAAAAGCTTGAATTCCTCTTGTGCGGTTGTTTTAATATAATCTGAAAGTTTTCCAGTCATCGGCTTCAGCCCCCTCGTAGGAAGTACGGGGATGTTCGAAAAAGCATTTAATCACTCTTTATCCAACGTCTTGGTCCATGAAGGAGGTGATAATGCGGTGAACCAGGCAATCAGACTATAAGGCGCTAACACTTTCACTTAACCATAGGAGTTTTATGGTGGGGCTACGACATAGCCCCTGGTGTGTATGCGGCGTGTGGTGCCTTACATATCTGATCTGAAAAAGATCCCTCGTATTACACGGAGAATCGCTAAAGATTCCAATAAGTCATCAAGTGGTTGACCAGCTCTCGCCGCATCATGACAGTCAGTTTTCGTCTTTCTCTATTGAGGTGCTCATCCGGTCTAGGCCAGGACACAATCACAGTAGTTCTCCCTTTACTACCTAGCCGATAGAGTGGAACATAGGGTAGCAAACACAGGAACCGGGCAACCCAACTATTGACCCAAGACAATGATTCGGAGCTGATGCATATAAGGCCAAACTTGCGACGCCGAAGTATGCTATAGAGTTGTTCGGACTTCTACTGGCAACTCATTCGTTCCCATGCCGAGCCCCTGGCAGGGTGTGTCGAGGCACGTCTGCAAAGCAGCCGTTGAGGTTGTACTTTATTGTTGAAGGGGTATGAGAGTTTGGCTCGTGTGAGGCTTACTGAGAACAGAGTGATGTGCCAATGATAAATTCATGTATATGTATAAAAAAAGAGAAACCATGGACCCGACTATTTGACATGCTCGTGGTCGGGATCGGAGGAAAAGGGCCATAGTACAGGCTCGGAGTAAAGTGCGGTCTACAAAAGGTAATTTTGCACCTCCTGTCGCATGTCTGCGTAGCCCATCCTCGGGGGGTGGGATCCTTAATGGAAGTAACCCCTTAGGTGAGTGTATGGATCCGAACTCTGATAGAGTCCACCGTAGATGCTTTCCAGTTGGTCACTTGTTCTTTAAACATGATACAGAAAAAATGAGAAAAACATATAAAAAACGTTACGGGATGCTTGTAGGGTTGTCTGTGTTGTGCTTCCGCCGATGCCCATTGTATCTTGAGTGCGTAGTGATGTGCGCGTGGTGCAAATTTCGCCAGAACAGTAGGTGGGTGGCGGGAGCCGAGCTGCTATTTGCGTTCTGAGAGTGGTCGGATGTCGGAGGGGAACTTTTTTTGGCCCCTGGTGTTCTGCTGGCGAGCCGATCCGTCGTCTTTGCCACCCGGTGGCCTCCTCCCCCTGTGATCAGCGTTAAGCTTGCCTGCCTGCTTGAAGACCCAACAGTTACGGTTGGTATGATTAGCTAGCCTATCAGGGAGACCGTGAATCTGACAAGGTCGATCCAATATTCTGTCAAGGGTGGATGGTCCATCCTAGTTTGCCTTTAGTGGCTTCTTCCGTTGACCAGGCTTCGGATTGTGAAATCCGGCATTCACCGATGTGTCACTTATGTTGTTATGTTCGGTTCGTCGTGGCTTGCCGTTGCCATCTCGGATTTTGGAAGTGCCCGGGCCACTGTCGTCCTTGCTTTTACAAGCAAGCCAGTTGTCTTCTCCCATGCAGAAGTGGTTCATTAGAGCGGTGAGGGCTGTCATGGATTTGGGTCCTTCCTGGCCGAGGTGACGCGCAGGCCATTCATCTCGAATGCTATGTTTGAAGGTCACGAGGGCTTCTGCGTCCGGACAATCGACAATTTGGTTCTTTTTGACTAAGAACCTGTTCCAGAGCTCCCTAGCTGACTCGCCGGGCTCCTGGACAATGTGACTTAAGTCATCGGCGCATAATGGCCGGACATATGTTCCCTTGAAGTTATCTCGAAAGGCGTCTTCCAAATCTTCCCAGTTGCCAATAGAATTTTCTGGCAAACTGTTTAACCACTACCGAGCTGGCCCTTTAAGCTTGAGAGGTAGGTATTTAATGGCGTGGAGGTCCTCTCCGCGGGCCATGTGGATATGGAGGAGATAATCCTCGATCCATACTGCGGGGTCTGTTGTCCCATCGTATGATTCGATGTTAATGGGTTTAAACCCGTCTGGAAATTCATGTTCCATTACTTTTTCCATGAAGAAGAGGGGGTGTGTGGCTCCTCTATGTTGGGCCACACTATGAAGTACCTCCGGCGGGCTCCGTTTATGGTGCTTGGACCGGGCGTGGTCGGCTCTGTAGTGTCCGGATAGGCAACCATCATCGTCGGTCGGGGTATATCTTCGTGATCTATACATCGATCTTGTGCGTCATGCTCTACCCTCCATGCCAGATGGGTTGGTATGGTGCTCTGCTTGGGCTGCTGCTTTGTCTGGACCGAACTGTGATCGCCCCGCCGCATTATTCGATGGTGGTATGGGCTCCATCGCCCTGCCATTGTATTGAGGGAGCCACCTACTCTTGGGGTGGCTTTTGTCTGGGCTGCTAAGGCCGTATTCTTCGGCGGCTAGGACCTCGGTCCATCTATCATTGAGCGTCTTGGCTTTCTTGAAGCTGCAACTGCTTCTTTCTTAAGCTCCTTGCAGTGGCTATAAGCCGGCGTTTAAAGCGCTCCTGCTCGAGAGGTTCCTTTGGCGTGGTAAAATCCTCATTGCCGAGGATCTCCTCCTCCTCGGAGAGGGGGAAATAGTTTCTGTCCTCCGAGTCCCCACATGTGGCGTGTTTGTCAGGGTTGTCTTGCCCGTCTTCCTGTTCCTCCTGCTCGGATTCTACTTCAACAGGGTCTTCATTGTCCGGAGTATCGTCTTCTCTGGTGCTGGCAGTGTCTTCTCTTGGGCGATGAGGCCCAGGGCGCCGATGTCCGGGATGTGTACTAGGTGGTTTATCCTCGACCGGATTATCCTTCTCATCGTCGAGAGCGCCGTAAGGTGTGTTTATCATACATACGTCATACCAGGAAGTGCCTGTCCCGTGTCTAGAGGGTAGTAAGTTCTGGCCTTGCCCCTCATCATCGTCCATACCGTCGATGTCTCCGGCGTGGGGATCTGGTGTCTTGGTTACATCTTTAATAGTGGCTATGAAGTGGGTGGTGGGTGGGAAGCAAAATTCTCCGTTGTCCGCCGCAAGTTCAAAACGAACATAGTTCGGAGATGGGTCGCCCACCAGGGATAGGTTTTTAAGCGAATTTAGTGTGTCGCCCATGGGCGAGTGTTGGAAGACATCTGCGGCGCTGAACTTGAAGATTGATAACCGATCGAGTTCGGCGTACGCAGGCTCGCAGGGTTCGGAGCTCGACATCGGAGGCGAGTCCGGGGTTCCATTGATGCAGATACCGTACGAAGTGGAATCCGTGTGTAGCTCTAGCGCCGCGGAATCGACGGTACCCATGATGGGGTTGAGCTTCCCATCTTCGGACGACTTGAACTACTCCGGATTTGAGGCCGGAGCTGCTATAGGAGCTATCTCCTGGATGCAGCCCGATGACAGGTTTAAGCCATGTTCATCGGGGCGATGGGGAGCGGTTGTTGCGGTCTCAAATACGTCAAAGATCAAGTCTCCATGGATTTCCGCAACGTAATTCAAGCTCCCGAATCTGACCTGATGGCCAGGGGCGTAGCTGTCGATCTGGTCCAGATGGCCAAGCGAGTTGGCCTGTAGTACGAAGCCGTCGAATACGAAGATCTGTTCTTGGAGGAAGGTTTCTCCCTGGACAATGCCATTACTAACGATCGAAGGGGCCATCGAGCCCTTTGCTGACGGCACAATGGAACTCTCAATGAAAGCACCAATGTCGGTGTCAAAACCGGCGGATCTCGGGTAGGGGGTCCCGAACTGTGCGTCTAGGATCGATGGTAACATGAGACAGGGGACACAATGTTTACCCGGGTTCGGGCCCTCTCTATGGAGGTAAAACCATACGTCCTGCTTGATTGATATTTATGAATATGAGTGTTACAAGAGTGGATCTACCACAAGATCGTAATGGCTAAACCCTAGAAGTCTAGCCTATGTGGGTATGATAATGAGTATATGTGATGTCCTTTCCGGACTACCCCCTTCGGTTTATATAGACACCGGGGGATCTAGGGTTTACATGGATTCGGTTACATAAGAAGGAATCTTTGATCGCTAAGCTTGCCTTCCACGCTAAGTAGAGTCCAATCTGGACACAATGCAGTCTTCGGCCTTCATGTCTTCACAGCCCATCAGTCCGGCCCAAAGGATAATAGGCCGGACGCCCGAGGACCCCTTAGTCCAGGACTCCCTCAGTTACCACTCAAGTAGAACAAGTACTTAAAGCTCAAAATGATTTGCTCAATGAATTAAATAATAAGAAAAATGATAATGCTGTTAGAGTTATGACTAGAGGGGGTAAGATGACTCAGGAACATTTGCATCCTGAGGACCACCCTAAGAGAATTGATATGATTCTCAAATAATTAATATTGATGCACCTAGTTCTTCTAAGAGGAAGAGAAACAAAAATGATAGGACTTTGCATGCTTCTAGTGAACCTATTGTAGATACACCTGAGAATCCCAGTGATATTTCTATTTCTGATGCTGAAACACAATCTGGTAATGAACATGAACCTAGTGATAATGTTAATGATGATGTTCATGTTGATGCTCAACCTAGCAATGACAATGATGTAGAGATTGAACCTGCTGTTGATCTTGATAACCCACAATCAAAGAATCAATGTTATGATAAGAGAGACTTTGTTGCTAGGAAGTAAGGTAAAGAAAGAGAACCATGGGTTCAGAAACCCATGCCTTTTCCTCCTAAACCATCCAAGAAAAAGGACGATGAGGATTTTGAGCGCTTTGCTGAAATGATTAGACCTATCTTTTTGCGTATGTGTTTGAATGATATGCTTAAAATGAATCCTTATGCTAAGTATATGAAAGATATTGTTACAAATAAAAGAAAGATACCGGAAGCTGAAATTTCCACCATGCTTGCTAATTATACTTTTAAGGGTGGAATACCTAAGAAACTAGGAGATCCAGGAGTACCAACTATACCTTACTCCATTAAGAGAAACTATGTCAAAACTGCTTTATGTGATCTTGGAGCCGATGTTAGTGTTATGCCTCTCTCTTTATATCGTAGACTTGATTTGAACAAGTTAACACCTACTGAAATATCTTTGCAAATGGCTGATAAATCAACTGCTATACCTGTCGGTATTTGTGAGGATGTGCCAGTTGTGGTTGCAGACATTACTATTTTAACAGACTTTGTTATTCTTGATATTCCCGAGGACGATAGTATGTCCATTATTCTTGGAAGACCCTTTTTGAACACTACAGGGGCTGTTATTGATTGCAAAAAAGGCAATGTCACTTTTCATGTTAATGGTAATGAGCATACGGTACACTTTCCGAGGAAACAACCTCAAGTCCACAGTATCAATTCTATTGGAAAAATTCCCAAGATTACTATTGGTTAAATTTCCTCTTCCTACTGTCAAGAAGAAATATGATATTCTTAGTGTTGGGGATGTGCATATCCCCGTTGAGGTAACCTAGTGTTATTTGAAGATTCTCCGGTTTCATGTTATTTGGAAAGAGTTTGTTAACAAGACTTGATCAACCTTGTTAGTTGATTCCTTTTGATGAGCATGAGATGGATGAAGTTAGAAAGCACAACTCTCTGTAACCTCTTTTTACTTTCTGTTATTTAGATTAAATAAAGCAAAAATAGTATTTTCTATCTGTTTTCTGAATTACCCTTGCAATAAAAAATACCCCGAAAATAAAAGTTCTCCAAATGCCCTAAAAATTTAATATGATTTTTTCTGGAATATTTTAGAATTATTGGCATTGAGAACACACCAGGGGACCCACCACGTGCCCACGAGGGTGGATGGCGCGCCCCCTGCCTCATGGACCCCATGTGGGTCCCCTCCACTTATCCTTGCACCCACACACTTCGTCTTGCTCCAGAAAAAATCACCCACCATCTCAAACCTGAGTTCTAGCTCATCTTGCTGCCATTTCGGTCTCCTTGCTCAAATCTCCATTCACAAAACTAATGGGGAACACAGTAATTTCAAAAAAATCCTACGCACACGCAAGATCATGGTGATGCATAGAAACGAGAGGGGAGAGTATCGTCTACGTACCCTCGTAGACCATAAACGGAAGCGTTATGACAACACGGATTGGGTCTTGTCCATCACATCATTCTCGTAATGATGTGATCCCATTATCAATGACATCCAATGTCCATCGTCAGGAAACCATGACGATCTATTGATCAACGAGCTAGTCAACTAGAGGCTTACTAGGGACATATTACGATCTATGTATTCACACATGTATTATGGTTTCCGGTTAATACAATTATAGCATGAACAATAGACAATTATCATGAACACGGAAATATAATAATAACCACTTTATTATTGCCTCTAGGGCATATTTCCAATAGTCTCCCACTTGCACTAGAGTCAATAATCTAGTTACATTGTGATGAATCGAACACCCATAGAGTTCTGGTGTTGATCATGTTTTGCTTGCGGAAGAGGTTTAGTCAATAGATTTGCGACATTCAGATCCGTATCTCCATCCTAAATATATTCACGAATGGAGTTGAAGCGACGCTTGATATGCCTGGTCTTCTTGTGAAATCTGGGCTCCTTGGCAAGGGCAATAGCTCCAGTGTTGTCATAGAAGAGAGTCATTGGGCCCGACGCATTGGGAATAACTCCTAGGTCGGTGATGAACTCCTTCATCCAGACTGCTTCCTCTGCTGCCTCTGAGGCTGCTATGTACTCCGCTTCACATGTAGATCCCGCCATGACGCTTTGTTTGCAACTGCACCAGCTGACTGCCCCACCATTCAAAATGTACACGTATCCGGTTTGTGACTTGGACTCATCCAGATCTGTGTCGAAGCTAGCATCGACGTAACCCTTTACGACGAGCTCTTCGTCACCTCCATAAATGAGAACCATATCCTTAGTCCTTTTCAGGTACTTTAGGATATTCTTGACCGATGTCCAGTGTTCCATGCCGGGATTACTTTGGTACCTCCCTACCAAACTTACGACAAGGTTCACATCAGGTCTGGTACACAGCATGGCATACATAATAGACCCTATGGCTGAGGCATAGGGGATGACACTCATCTTTTCTCTATCTTCTGCCGAGGTCGGGCATTGAATCGTGCTCAATTTCACACCTTGCAATACAGGCAAGAACCCCTTCTTGGACTGAGCCATATTGAACTTCTTCAATATCTAGTCAAGGTATGTGCTTTGTGAAAGACCAATGAGGCGCCTCGATCTATCTCTATAGATCTTGATGCCTAATATGTAAGCAGCTTCTCCAAAGTCCTTCATTGAAAAACACTTATTCAAGTAGGCCTTTATGCTTTCCAAAAGTTCTATATCATTTCCCATCAATAGTATGTCATCCACATATAATATGAGAAATGCTACAGAGCTCCCACTCACTTTCTTGTAAACACAGGCTTCTCCACAAGTCTGCATAAACCCAAATGCTTTGATCATCTCATCAAAGCAAATGTTCCAACTCCGAGATGCTTGCACCAGCCCATAGATTGAGCGCTGGAGCTTGCATACGTTGTCAGCATTCTTAGGATCGACAAAACCTTCCGATTGCATCATATACAATTCTTCCTCAAGGAAACCAGTAAGGAATGCTGTTTTGATGTCCATTTGCCATATCTCATAATCATAGAATGTGGCAATTGCTAATATGATTCGGACGGACTTCAGCTTCGCTGCGGGTGAGAAGGTCTCATTGTAGTCAACCCCTTGAACTTGTCGATAACCTTTAGTGACAAGCTGAGCCTTATAGATGGTCACATTACCATCCGCGTCAGTATTCTTCTTAAAGATCCATTTATTCTCTATGGCTTGCCGATCATCGGGCAAGTCTATAAAGTCCATACTTCGTTTTCATACATGGATCCTATCTCGGATTTCATGGCTTCAAGCCATTTGTTGGAGTCCGGGCCCGCCATCGCTTCTTCATAGTTCGAAGGTTCACCGTCGTCTAACAACATTATTTCCAGGACTGGGTTGCCGTACCACTCTGGTGCGGAACATGTCCTCGTGGACCTACGGAGTTCAGTAGCTTGATCCAAAGTTTCATGATCAGCATCATTAACTTCCTCTCTAGTCGGTGCAGGTACCACAGAAACATCTTCCTGAGCTGCGCTACTCTCTGGTTCAAGAGGCAGTACCTCATCAAGTTCTACTTTCCTCCCACTTACTTCTTTCGAGAGAAACTCTTTCTCTAAAAAGGATCCATTCTTGGCAACAAAGATCTTTCCTTCGGATCTGAGGTGGAAGGTATACCCGATAGTTTCCTTAGGGTATCCTCTGAAGACGCATTTTTCTGACTTGGGTTCGAGCTTTTCAGGTTGAAGTTTCTTGACATAAGCATCACATCCCCAAACTTTCAGAAATGGCAGCTTAGGTTTCTTTCCAAACCATAACTCATATGGTGTTGTTTCAATGGATTTCGACGGAGCCCTATTTAAAGTGAATATGGTAGTCTCCAAAGCATAACCCCAAAATGATAGCGGTAGATCGGTAAGAGGCATCATAGATCGCACCATATCCAATAGAGTGCAATTATGACGTTCGGACACACCATTTCACTGAGGTGTTCCAAGCGCGTGAGTTGTGAAACAATTCCACATTTCCTTAAGTGCGTGCCAAACTTGTGACTCAAGTATTCTCCTCCATGATCTGATCGTAAGAACTTTATTTTCTTGTCACCTTGATTCTCTACCTCACTCTAAAATTCCTTGAACTTTTCAAAGGTCTCATACTTGTGTTTCATTAAGTAGACATACCCATATCTACTTAAGTCATCAGTGAGGGTGAGAACATAACGATATCCATCACGAGCCTCAACGCTCATTGGACCGCACACATCAGTATGTATGATTTCCAATAAGTTGGTTGCTCGCTCCATTGTTCCGGAGAACGAAGTCTTGGTCATTTTACCCATGAGGCATGGTTCGCACGTGTCAAATGATTCATAATAAAGAGACTCCAAAGGTCCAGCTGTATGGAGTTTCTTCATGCGTTTGACACCAATGTGACCAAGGCGGCAGTGCCACAAGTATGTGGGACTATCATTATCAACCTTACATCTTTTGGCATTCACACTATGAATATGTGTAACATGACGTTCGAGATTAAACAAAAATAAACCATTGAACAGCGGGGCATGACCATAAAACATATCTCTCATATAAATGGAACAACCATTATTCTCGAATTTAAATGAGTAGCCATCCCGCATTAAACGAGATCCTGATACAATGTTCATGCTCAAAGCTGGTACTAAATAACAACTAGTCGCCAACCCGTGCATTCGCACGGGCTAGCCTATTAAGAAAGATAACTTTGTACAAATGTGAATGACAATATAATTAACTTATTATTAGTTCACAATTGATTTGTGGTTAATTAATCATTTTATTGCTGGGCAAACATAAAATTACATGTAAGGCACGATACATTTTTCCCTATACCCATTTGTGTCACCATACATACTATGGATTTAGAGCCATTCTTAAAGAACGATGTCCAATTTAGAATTGGTGTCTTAATTTATTTCACATCAGGAAAAATTGCATTAAGCAATAAGCTTGAGTGTACAATTTCAAATTTAGCGGAACTCTATGATAGAAAGAATCTAACTTTGTGCATTTGAAAAAATGTTACTCCCTCCGTCTAGGTGTGTAAGTCATCTTACAAAAACCAAATAATCCCAAAACACTTAGGCGCAGTACATTAACTTTCATCTCGTTTCTTGTTTCGTGACATCTCAACTAATAAGAGATGTGGGTCATGCATGCTTTAAATGACTTGAGACTACCAAACACGACATGCAGTGGTTAGTTCATTGCATGAAATGTTATTAATTAGCAAAATAACATTAATTTCTCTCATTTTCCCCTCCACCTTGGTCACGGTGCGCAACCTAAGATGACTTACACACCTAGACGGAGGGAGTAACCTTTCTATCTTAGAAAATTGCTACTTTTGCAAGGAGTTAAAATCAGTATCACATCTATTACCTAGTTTCCCCTTTTTATGTGAGTGTTGTATCCATTTGTCTCAAGCAACTTTTTTACTTTGACTCTTTGGGTCCAGCTCTTGTCATCTCAACAGTGACCAATTCTGAACCTCTTACGATGAATGTGACAGTGGTTTCCAAATCCCATCACACCTCTCTATAGAACCTAAAATTGAATAGGCAGGCGCCATCTGCAGTATCACCCCATAACCCATTCCTTTCCGAGGTGTCTCCACGCAAGGCAAACTCCTTCTGCATCTCTATGTTAGTTATTATATTTCAAGAAATCCCATTGAAAAGAAGATAGGTAAATGGGAAAATATTAATACCTATATAACTGATTAACTTCTGCCCTCTGCAATTAACATCTTATAGGATGATATAAATAACTGGAACAAATAAGTTAATACCTTTCAGCATAGGGTATCTATAAATAGTTCTAGTCAAGCAAAGTAGTGAGTTAATCTAATAAAAGTAAGCAACAATTATTGGTTTAACAACTGAACTAAGTATTCTCTCCACTCGCTTTCTGCTTTCCGGTACAATATGACACTAATGATGCAGAAATACTTAAAACAAATTAAATGGGATCCTTAGGATTTTGGATATAGGTAAACGAAATAGGAAATTAGTGAAAGAGGATAAGTGCCTTCCGATGTATTACCAATTAAGTTTAACGAACTTGGGCCAATATTAGTGGGAATAAAAGTGCTACATATGCATTTATATTCACAGTATTATTGCTTCATCGCAGCAAGATTCAAGTTTTTTAAACAAAGCATAACTCACACTTTCAGAAAAACATTGTTAGGCCAGAGATAATACAAAAAGATAAATCAAAGTTTGGAAATACTAATATTTACTAAATAACAACAACACGACCAACAACAATTAATTGCCCCACTGTTGTACTTCATATGCTGTTAGCATCAACCACCTGTAGCATATCAAGAATCTTGATTTCCTCTCCCATCAAGCATTGTTTCAATTGAGAATTTCGGCTGCATTTACCAATTAATGTATGGTTGCTATATCGACCTGAACAAAAAGCAGACCAGATTGAGCTCGACTTAAATTTTTTATCAGTCCAATGTAAGTTTACCACTGGAACACCATAGATATCACATACCTATGTTTTTCCATGCAGACTTCTCTATAAATTTACTGCAGGGTCTAGCCCAACATCGACTATTGAATCATGTGCTTCATTGCAGCAGTACAAACTACATTCTATTAATCTTCTCGCGGACCAAATGACCTCATATGACCAAACATAACTTCTTAGGAAGATTAGCCTGCATGTAAATTCTTGTCTAACACAAACGCATCTGGTGTACGCGGGTGTGTGCAAGTGTTTTAAAATTCTAGTGGAAGCATATGGCATCATTGTTCCGGCAAACTGAAAAGGTAAGAGCACATCTTAAACAGTAAATGGCTACTGCTCGACTCAACGCTCAGTGCTATATATAAATTTAGTGATATCATGTCGCTCCAAGTAGATATTATAGTAGATATTAAATTTAGTGATATATTGCAGTAGTACATATTAAATTCCAGTGGAAGCATATCGCATCATTGTTCCAAGTAGATATTGCAGCAGTAGATATTAAAGTAGATAATAAATTTAGTGATATATGTAAACGGCAGACTCAATTGGTACTGATTTACTAAAGGAAAAGTAGATATTAAAGCAAGGATTAGACTGTTATACATGTCCTGTTGACATGCCGACACCATATCGACATGCCAAAGCAAGCCTCAGGAGCACATTGTGGATGGCGTCTTCATGCACGAGCGCGCTGGTGATCAGAATCCCATCAAGAATGACATCGAACACGCGCCGGCCGACATGACTTAACACGGAGTATCACCGCCTCACCCCGATCTGAATACTGTCGAGAGCGGCAGTTGGTTGAAGAGAGCATAACAGCAAATCTAATGTGGTGTCGAGGAAAGATACATATTTGTTTCAGGTTTTCGTCTATACAAAGGATCGATGCAGGACACATACCTATTAGATATGAGGAAGAACAAAGTAACCAAAAGGAGAGAAGCTGTTGAAGATTTTATAGAACCAACATAGCGAACAGTCACTTGGCTTCCCTACGCATTCACTGCGGATGCTCCTTCTTTACAACGTAATTAATCCACCTGCCTGATTTCACAGCCGGCTTGTATACATGTACATCCTCCTTATTATTTACAACAAATTTAATTCTTGGATCCAGCCTTGCACGTACCTGTACATGTTGTCCAGCCGGCAAGCAATGGTAGGCCTAGCTTGATCCTCATTGGGGAGTAATCACCAAGGGAAACAATATATGCTTAAGTCAGCTGACTGCACCAAATTTTCTTTATCTGCCCTTAGACATATATAATTGAGCGCAGTAATTTTGAATCCATGGCATGGAGGAGGAGGCTAAAGTAAATCTTACTGCCTTGATGGATGGATGGATTCCGATGTGCGATGTGTACGGCAACGCATGGCTGTAGGGTAAACACTTTAAGGAAGACCCTGATGGCGCTGCCGAGTTGCCGAGAAAGAAGAACAGTGGTAACTTGATGCACATCATGAATAGGAGAAGATTTTGATGAAGACCCTGATAGCGCCACCGACCTACTGAAGAAAGAGAAGAACGGCGGCGGCTGGATGCACATCAAGAAGAGTAGGAGAAGAAGGAAATCTAGGGCTGGGTTGGACTTCATGGGATCGTACAGGCTCTTTTTTAGAGATCTATGTAATCCTTCGGTGGAACCCAATCAGACCCAAAAAATACTCTGAAAGGGGAAGCTAAGGGCTTCACGAAGGAAAGATGTTGGGCTGGGTTTGACTTGATGGATCGTACGGGACTCTTTTTTAGACATATATATAATACTTCGGTGGAACCAAAAAAAACTCTGAAAAGGGAAGATCTCCACCGTAATAACACGGTCCCACACCAGATAAACGGCTCCTAAATTCTAATTAACGTGGTAATTAGTTGGGAGTCTGTAATTAGTATAGATATAGATAGATAGATAGATAGATGGATGGATGGATGGATTCCGATGTGCGATGTGTACGGCAACGCATGGCTGTAGGGTAAACACTTTAAGGAAGACCCTGATGGCGCTGCCGAGCTGCCGAGGAAAGAGAAGAACAGTGGTAACTTGATGCACATCATGAATAGGAGAAGATTTTGATGAAGACCCTGATAGCGCCGCCGACCTACTGAAGAAAGAGAAGAACGGCGGCGGCTGGATGCACATCAAGAAGAGTAGGAGAAGAAGGAAATCTAGGGCTGGGTTGGACTTCATGGGATCGTACAGGACTCTTTTTTAGAGATCTAAAGATGCCCGTGCGTTGCAACGGGAGACAAAAAAATGACGTATGTTTAATTAAAGCAAATATGCACTCCACATTCTAATCAACTGCATCATTCAAGCTTTTTCTTATCCATCCTAGCTACATGACATTGTAAAAAGGAAATAAAATTTGACCCTTTTCCCATGAGTAGCTGATTGGCGCTGGTAGACTCAATGCATGACTGGTAACTAACAACGATGAAAGCGCATCCCTTTATGGTCTGCACAGAGAAAATCAATAAGAAATATAGTTATATATAGATTACTAACCAAATTGACCAGGAACTAAGTATTTTCAGTACAATGAAAACATGGCATTGCTTGTCCTCTGAGATGCATCTCTTCATGGTCTGCACACAGAAAACTGTTTGTAGCTTTTAAAATGCAAAGTAGTATGTAAATGTCAGTAGGAAAACAGAAAAAAAATTGACCATTGATATATGCAAATATGTAAAAATGGCGTCAGATCTGCATGTACCTCCACCACTATGACAATATAGAGAGAGGAAACATGTCATTCCAGCCCACTCCTCGCAGCGTACCAATCTAAATATTTCACATCATTTTCTTAACGCAGTCTTGCAAATTATTATAAACATATATCAAGCGCTACACAAAGTTGATGCCGGGATTATGTATGCTCCATGATATCTAAAATATATTTTAAACACCGATAATTGATTCCGAAGTGCTTCTCTAATATATTTTCAGTAACAAAAGCTATGTAAAAGCTAATCTTGATGTATCAAATTTGCGTTAGAGCGTTGGTGCCAACTTCAGGCCTTTATTTCAAATTTCAAAACCAACAGCTTCATCCCTTTGTCATAAAGGAAGAGGTGTGAAAGAGATAGAGCTGGCCAAATGGTGAAAGTCGAAAGCAACCAACCAAAATTTAACTCCATAGTCCTTGTATAAAATGATGAATTTTCTACCTGCCCACTATTGTAACATGCCTTTATATTAGTACATATTCAAGGATGGAACATGCCTTCAGATGCCAGCTAATCAGACATTCAAAGCCAACGCGCAACCGTAGCATTTTATTGCAACTATATAAAAATATAAAACAAATTGCCCCTGAGCTCACAGTTGCATCGGCATAAATTTTTATGGCACAAGGAATACAAATCATTGGGATTGTATATACTGTAGCACCATGGAAGTAAGCACATTCATCGGTTCAAATTGACACTGGTTGTAATGATTTTATTGATAGTGCATCATTTTCCCAATTCTGAATTCATACTGCGATCGCCGACAATCGTTTCAGACTTCAGACTTGAGTGGCTTCATGTTCAGTGGTGAAACTAAGGAACCTCATAGGCTCAAGTGCAGCTAAAAGGCTGTAAGATTCTAATAAATTACCTTTTGTACAGTTGACAGGGAACCGAGGAGCAAGGATACACAGTTAAGAACAGAGCAGGCAGCTATTAACATAACACAAATAATCAAGAATAATTCGAACAATGTCTACTTCTCTATTAATATTGATACCACTCTTCTTGCAGAAAGCATACAATTTATGTCAAGTTGTCAACATCTACATTCTTACCAGTGACAAAAGATGGTTGGGAGTTAGGCACCAAACTTTAGTAAAAAATACGCTAAGTTGCGAATACAATACCTGATTGAGAGCTTGCAGGCTAATAGCTTCGAGAATTCTATCGGATAGGTCTACTGGAACTGGAAGTTGTCTCCTGATGTTCATAGATAGAGAAGGACTTTCAGTAGAAGATCTGAACTTCAAGGTTATTATTTTGATTTGGGGAAAATCCTTAAAAGTTATCTGGTGAGCTGCTTAATTAAGAGCAAACCCAGTTCTAATTGTATCTGTGGGAGTACTTGCCGATGCGTAATCCAAGTAGTTAGCTGTCTTAAAATATCTACAGTTACATGTCTTTTTTATGTATTCATTTTCCAGTTACTACTAATTTATCTTTTTCTAGCCGTTTCTAATAGCATCACTTAAAATAGCATGTCCAAATCTCGGGATTCAGTTCAGCTAAATAAACACCTAGAATTCTTTCAGTCCAAGAATGACCTGGAGTCCGTATTGGAGAGCAGTCCCTCCCACCCTGGACGCGTCGGCAATTCTTCTAGAGCAGGAGCATGTTGGTGCCGCGGGAGCAAGCCGAGGGGCTCAAGAGCACTGGGTTCATCGGCCATGGCGGACGGTGGTTTTCTAGAACGTGGGCGAAGCGGCTGCAGGAAGAACTGGTGCGTGCTGCTCCGGCCGCCGCGCCCAGCAACTGGAGCAGCCGCTGGCCATGCCCAGGAGCTCGAGCCGCCGCCACTGAAGGCCGGCCGACGACGGCGGAACAGCAGGAGCAGCAGCTCCGCCACGTGCAGCAGTCGGCACGCCCTTGAGCTCCGTCGCCAGAGCAAGGCCGTCGCCGCCGCCACTGAAGGCCGGCCGACGCAGCGAAAAAGCAGGAGCAGTAGCTCCGCCACGTGCAGCAGCCGGCACGCCCTCGAGCTCCGCCGCCAGAGCAAGGCCGGTCAACGCGCACGGGTCTCTTCATCGGCTCCAGCAAGCTCGTCGCCAGCGGGGACCTGATTTTTTTCTGCAGCACGCTCGCCCACGAGCCCACCCGAAGCTGTCGCCGCCGTCAACGCGCCGCCCCTCAACTTCTCCTGCTTTGCCGCGCCGCCCATCAACTTCTCCTGCTCCGCCCGCCCCTCAACTTCTACTGCTCTCCATGGCTGGAAGGGAAGCACCGGCGTCTGGATAAGACGCAGTTTTTTTCTTTAAAAAAACGAACCGTTTTTCAGACCTCCACTAAAAGGGGGACTGCGGGTTGAATAATCATAAACCACAGGGACTTTTTAGCAAAAACGTGACAGCGGAACCAAACAAAACAGGACGAAACCAAGAATATCACCTCCTTTTAATAGTAGGTATAGATATAGATGTAATCCTTCGGTGGAACCCAATCAGACCCAAAAAATACTCTGAAAGGGGAAGCTAAGGGCTTCACGAAGGAAAGATGTTGGGCTGGGTTTGACTTGATGGATCGTACGGGACTCTTTTTTAGACATATATATAATACTTCGGTGGAACCAAAAAAAACTCTGAAAAGGGAAGATCTCCACCGTAATAACACGGTCCCACACCAGATAAACGGCTCCTAAATTCTAATTAACGTGGTAATTAGTTGGGAGTCTGTAATTAGTATAGATATAGATAGATAGATAGATAGATGGATGGATGGATGGATTCCGATGTGCGATGTGTACGGCAACGCATGGCTGTAGGGTAAACACTTTAAGGAAGACCCTGATGGCGCTGCCGAGCTGCCGAGGAAAGAGAAGAACAGTGGTAACTTGATGCACATCATGAATAGGAGAAGATTTTGATGAAGACCCTGATAGCGCCGCCGACCTACTGAAGAAAGAGAAGAACGGCGGCGGCTGGATGCACATCAAGAAGAGTAGGAGAAGAAGGAAATCTAGGGCTGGGTTGGACTTCATGGGATCGTACAGGACTCTTTTTTAGAGATCTAAAGATGCCCGTGCGTTGCAATGGGAGACAAAAAAATGACGCATGTTTAATTAAAGCAAATATGCACTCCACATTCTAATCAACTGCATCATTCAAGCTTTTTCTTATCCATCCTAGCTACATGACATTGTAAAAAGGAAATAAAATTTGACCCTTTTCCCATGAGTAGCTGATTGGCGCTGGTAGACTCAATGCATGACTGGTAACTAACAACGATGAAAGCGCATCCCTTTATGGTCTGCACAGAGAAAATCAATAAGAAATATAGTTATATATAGATTACTAACCAAATTGACCAGGAAACTAAGTATTTTCAGTACAATGAAAACATGGCATTGCTTGTCCTCTGAGATGCATCTCTTCATGGTCTGCACACAGAAAACTGTTTGTAGCTTTTAAAATGCAAAGTAGTATGTAAATGTCAGTAGGAAAACAGAAAAAAAAATTGACCATTGATATATGCAAATATGTAAAAATGGCGTCAGATCTGTATGTACCTCCACCACTATGACAATATAGAGAGAGGAAACATGTCATTCCAGCCCACTCCTCGCAGCATACCAATCTAAATATTTCACATCATTTTCTTAACGCGGTCTTGCAAATTATTATAAACATATATCAAGCGCTACACAAAAGTTGATGCCGGGATTATGTATGCTCCATGATATCTAAAAATATATTTTAAACACCGATAATTGATTCCGAAGTGCTTC
Source organism: Triticum aestivum (assembly GCF_018294505.1). Classification (NCBI taxonomy): domain Eukaryota; kingdom Viridiplantae; phylum Streptophyta; class Magnoliopsida; order Poales; family Poaceae; genus Triticum; species Triticum aestivum. Next base: position 480,719,157 of record NC_057803.1, read on the forward strand.
TCTAATATATTTTCAGTAACAAAAGCTATGTAAAAGCTAATCTTGATGTATCAAATTTGCGTTAGAGCGTTGGTGCCAACTTCAGGCCTTTATTTCAAATTTCAAAACCAACAGCTTCATCCCTTTGTCATAAAGGAAGAGGTGTGAAAGAGATAGAGCTGGCCAAATGGTGAAAGTCGAAAGCAACCAACCAAAATTTAACTCCATAGTCCTTGTATAAAATGATGAATTTTCTACCTGCCCACTATTATAACATGCCTTTATATTAGTATATATTCAAGGATGGAACATGCCTTCAGATGCCAGCTAATCAGACATTCAAAGCCAACGCGCAACCGTAACATTTTATTGCAACTATATAAAAATATAAAACAAATTGCCCCTGAGCTCACAGTTGCATCGGCATAAATTTTTATGGCACAAGGAATACAAATCATTGGGATTGTATATACTGTAGCACCATGGAAGTAAGCACATTCATCGGTTCAAATTGACACTGGTTGTAATGATTTTATTGATAGTGCATCATTTTCCCAATTCTGAATTCATACTGCGATCGCCGACAATCGTTTCAGACTTCAGACTTGAGTGGCTTCATGTTCAGTGGTGAAACTAAGGAACCTCATAGGCTCAAGTGCAGCTAAAAGGCTGTAAGATTCTAATAAATTACCTTTTGTACAGTTGACAGGGAACCGAGGAGCAAGGATACACAGTTAAGAACAGAGCAGGCAGCTATTAACATAACACAAATAATCAAGAATAATTCGAACAATGTCTACTTCTCTATTAATATTGATACCACTCTTCTTGCAGAAAGCATACAATTTATGTCAAGTTGTCAACATCTACATTCTTACCAGTGACAAAAGATGGTTGGGAGTTAGGCACCAAACTTTAGTAAAAAATACGCTAAGTTGCGAATACAATACCTGATTGAGAGCTTGCAGGCTAATAGCTTCGAGAATTCTATCGGATAGGTCTACTGGAACTGGAAGTTGTCTCCTGATGTTCATAGATAGAGAAGGACTTTCAGTAGAAGATCTGAACTTCAAGGTTATTATTTTGATTTGGGGAAAATCCTTAAAAGTTATCTGGTGAGCTGCTTAATTAAGAGCAAACCCAGTTCTAATTGTATCTGTGGGAGTACTTGCCGATGCGTAATCCAAGTAGTTAGCTGTCTTAAAATATCTACAGTTACATGTCTTTTTTATGTATTCATTTTTCCAGTTACTACTAATTTATCTTTTTCTAGCCGTTTCTAATAGCATCACTTAAAATAGCATGTCCAAATCTCGGGATTCAGTTCAGCTAAATAAACACCTAGAATTCTTTCAGTCCAAGAATGACCTGGAGTCCGTATTGGAGAGCAGTCCCTCCCACCCTGGACGCGTCGGCAATTCTTCTAGAGCAGGAGCATGTTGGTGCCGCGGGAGCAAGCCGAGGGGCTCAAGAGCACTGGGTTCATCGGCCATGGCGGACGGTGGTTTCCTAGAACGTGGGCGAAGCGGCTGCAGGAAGAACTGGTGCGTGCTGCTCCGGCCGCCGCGCCCAGCAACTGGAGCAGCCGCTGGCCATGCCCAGGAGCTCGAGCCGCCGCCACTGAAGGCCGGCTGACAACGGCGGAACAGCAGGAGCAGCAGCTCCGCCACGTGCAGCAGTCGGCACGCCCTTGAGCTCCGTCGCCAGAGCAAGGCCGTCGCCGCCGCCACTGAAGGCCGGCCGACGCAGCGAAAAAGCAGGAGCAGTAGCTCCGCCACGTGCAGCAGCCGGCACGCCCTCGAGCTCCGCCGCCAGAGCAAGGCCGGTCAACGCGCACGGGTCTCTTCATCGGCTCCAGCAAGCTCGTCGCCAGCGGGGACCTGATTTTTTTCTGCAGCACGCTCGCCCACGAGCCCACCCGAAGCTGTCGCCGCCGTCAACGCGCCGCCCCTCAACTTCTCCTGCTTTGCCGCGCCGCCCATCAACTTCTCCTGCTCCGCCCGCCCCTCAACTTCTACTGCTCTCCATGGCTGGAAGGGAAGCACCGGCGTCTGGATAAGACGCAGTTTTTTTCTTTAAAAAAACGAACCGTTTTTCAGACCTCCACTAAAAGGGGGACTGCGGGTTGAATAATCATAAACCACAGGGACTTTTTAGCAAAAACGTGACAGCGGAACCAAACAAAACAGGACGAAACCAAGAATATCACCTCCTTTTAATAGTAGGTATAGATATAGATGTAATCCTTCGGTGGAACCCAATCAGACCCAAAAAATACTCTGAAAGGGGAAGCTAAGGGCTTCACGAAGGAAAGATGTTGGGCTGGGTTTGACTTGATGGATCGTACGGGACTCTTTTTTAGACATATATATAATATTTCGGTGGAACCAAAAAAAACTCTGAAAAGGGAAGATCTCCACCGTAATAACACGGTCCCACACCAGATAAACGGCTCCTAAATTCTAATTAACGTGGTAATTAGTTGGGAGTCTATAATTAGTATAGGTATAGATTATTGAGGTTTAAAACTAATCCCGTAGGTAGATGTAGAGGGAGTGTGCCGACGGTGATCACATCGACCTTGGAACCATTCCCGATGAGTGGTACATCTCCAACATATCTATAATTTTTGATTGTTCCATGCTATTATATTTTCTATTTTGGATATTAATGGGCTTTATTTTACACTTTCATATTATTTTTGGTACTAACCTATTAACCGGAGGCCCAGCCCAAATTTCTGTTTTTTTTGCCTATTTTAGTGTTTCGCAGAAAAGGAATATCAAACGGTGTCGGTGTACAAAAGTAGTGGCTCTCCTTTTGACCCCTTTACTTGTGCGCGGGCGGTCAGAGCCACGCGCCGCGGCCACACTTAATAGGGCAGAGGAGGGAAGCCGAGAGAAGTTGAAGCACCAAAGCAAACAAGACAACGCCAAGGCCGAGAGCACAAAGAGCAGAGGGACGAAGTAGGTTCCCCGGCAAGACTCTTGCTGGGGCAGCCTCAGCGGCCCTGACAAGACCCTTGCCGGGGCAGCTCGCCCAATGCCAGCGCAGCGCACCACCCTTGAGCCCACGGTTTCCAACACCATCAACCACGGTAGGCCAGGGCTCGAGAGGCACCTCCGTGGTGGCATGCAGATCTTTGTGAAGACAGAGAAACACTCAAGATCAGATGAGGACCAGAAGATGGCGACCCTCGGTAGGATCCTAGCCGAGGAAGTCCACAAGGCCCTTGGTAAGACCCTTGCCGGGGATGACAGCAAGGCCCCCGGCAAGACCCTTGCCGGGGATGATGGCAACGCCATGCCAAGACCCTTGCCGGGCCCTCGGCAAGGCCTTTGTCGAGGGCATCAGCAGGGCCACTGCTGGACCCGTACCAGTCAAGACTACCACCGCCGTTCGCATGCAGCTGCCAGCCTAACTAGCTGGGAAGGCACCTGCGTGGCAACATACAACTTCGAGGCCAAATCAGCAGGCACCTGCGTGGCGGCATGCGAACCTTCATGAAGGCCCTACCACCGCACCACCTCAGCTGCCTGCCTGTCTACATGGCACTACATGCATCGCTAGCCTGGGCGCGTGTTGAAGCGAGGAAGAGCAGTGATGGACGGGACGGGCCTCGTTCCCGTCCCCGATAAAGCTAAGGAACACCTAAGTGATGCATTAAATGCATCTTGTCCTGTAATACTGGCGATAAGCCCGCAGTACTGTAGGCCTTTCCACCTCCTGTGTGCCACTATGGCAGCCCCTTTCGACTATAAAAGGAGGCCCAGGCGTGCTGGAGGGGGATTCGGCTCTTTTGAAATACACAGCCACCGTAGCTAGTTCGAAACCCCAAGAACACTGAATACATCCACCAAAGCAGGACTAGGGTTTTACGCATCCTTGCGACCCAAACCTAGGTAAATGATCCTTGTGCTGACTGCTAATCTTGCTCTTCTCATGACCCCACGCCCCGGCAACCGTAGTAGGGATTCTTGTGATCCCATAGGTGTCGTTTCCCACCGATAAGTTTGGCGTGCCAGGTAGGGGGCGCAGTTGTGAGAATTTGGTCTAGCGGCCGGCTTAGCAGTTCCTGATGGCCATGGCTTCCGGAGAAGAAGACAACTGAGGGAGCGACGCCGCCTGCAAGCGCGAAGGACGCCGGTGCGGCGACAGGAAAGCTAAGTCATACGAAACCTTACGCAATTTCCTTTTTATATATGAGGTTACTGTCCTCGGAGGTCATACCCTATGTATGAAAGCCTACACGCAAAGGGGCCCTTCCGCAATTGGCAACGCCTTTGTTCTATTTCGATTCTGCTCAATAGCTCAAGCGGCCGCGTCGAGAGTGGCAGGGTAGCCTTCCGCAATTGGCAACGCTCTCAGTTCTGACTCGAGTCAAGCTCGACAGTTCGAGCAGCCGCGTTGAGAATGGTAAGGTGGTTCGCTCGGCAGCAAGCACACCCGGCAGGCCATTGAGGATCCGTCCTCAAGGTGCCGCCCTAGGTTTACGCGCCGGCAAGCCTGCCCGTTTAACGTAGGGTAAACATACAAAGGGGAAGACCGGCAGGAAGATACCACGCATTGTACCAAATGTGCTGCAGAGTTATATTATATCAATTGTTGCTTTGGTTCTAACTAAAGATAAAAACTATCTTGGTCATGAACCTGCAGCAACAGTGGGAGACGGGGTGCCTAATCTCGGCGCTGGCCCTCCACCCTCTCGATTTCATCGATGCGGCTGATGATGGGCTTGGTACGCTCCTTGAGCGCCGTGAGCTCCACACCCGCCGGCAAGCTGTCCAGCGTGGCGTCGAAGTCGAGGTTGGGGTTCCAGTACGCCATCTTGGTGAGAACCTTGGTCATGGCACCCTAGCAAAGCCTCCGGGCCTCATTGGCTAGCGAGGCCGCCCGGTTGGCATGAAGCAACTCCAAGGCACCGACAACCCTCTCAAAAAATAGGGTCAGGCTGCAGTTGGCACTCAAGTTCGGCTCCGGGGTGTACCTCACATCCGGTATCCCCTTGGTAGCCAGCTGCGTGGTGGCCTTGTCGGCAATGGCGGTGAGGCGATTGAGCCAGCGGTTCTCGCCCTCCACGTGCTCCTTGTGGGCGAGGGCGTTGTCCTTCCGCAGCTGCTTCTCAGTCTCTAGGTTCTTGGTCAGGGTCTCCTCCCGAGCCTTGCTCTCCGACAACATCCCCTCGAGACCCTCCAACTTCAGCCTCAGGTCTCTGATGGAGTTGTTGGCCTCGGAGAGCTCCCCGGCCCTGCTGAGGACCACGCCCTGCGCCTCCGTCAGGGCACTATTGAGCGTGTCCTTCTCCTTGGACAGCGCCAGGACCTTGTTTTTCAGCCTGTCCCGCTCCACCTCCACCTCCTTCGTCTTGTCGGCGTGAACCTGGGCCTCGGCATTGAGTGCCTCCCCGTGCCTCTGCTCCAGCCTCTAGGTCCATTCCGCGACTAGCATCTCCACCTCCTCATCCTTGCCATGGAGCGTTGCGGCAAGCTTCTCCTCACGCGCGGCGAGGTCCTCCTCTTGGGAGTTCAGCGCGGCCTGGTGCTGGGCTCGAGCGGCCTCGGCTACGGCGGCCAAGCTCTCCGCCGTCTCCTGGGCCTTCTCAATATCGGCCTGCTTCATGGTGAGCTCCACCTCCCGCTTGGCCAGCTCGCCCTGGGCGACCTTCAGCTCCTCACAAGCTTCGCGGAACCAATTCTGCATCTCGGCGACGCGCACCTTGAGGTCCGCCTCTGCCTTGTCCACTGTTGCCGCCCTGGACTTGGCCTTGTCCAAGCGGGTGCGATGGAGCGCTTGGTGCTTTCGGAAGTTGGCACCCATGTCCTGGAGAAGCCGCTCCTCCTGAGAACCATCGCCACCGGCACTCGGCTCGTCAACAACCTTGAGCCCGACGGCGGCAAGCACCTCTTCGTCGAAAACCTCTCCCTCGATGGGCGCCCTGGAGCTCGACGACCTTGGGAGGTGGACGAAGAGGTCGTCGCTCACCCTCAGGTATGTGCCGGAGCCAGAGGCAGTAGAGGAGGAAGGCTGGTCATCAGCCCCCTCCTCCTCGGCAACGGGCTCGCCGGCCTCCCAGGCAGGTCCCTTACCGGCCTCCTCGGTAGTAGCCTTGTCGGGCTCCCCGGCAGGCCCCTTGATGGCGTCCTCAGCAGCACCCTTGGCGGCCTCTTCAGCGGCAGTCTTCTCGGCCTCCGCCGCGGCGTTCTTGGCGACATCCTCGATAACGGTGTCCAGGTCCTCCGGGTCCGCTGGGAGAGGATCTGGGTATTGGAAGGGGGGTGAAGTCAAGACCAGGATTGAAGAAGAACATAATAGAAGGGATGGAAGGCGAGTGGCTTACCCGTGCTGGACTGGGAAGAAGAGTCCCCCTCTCCGCCAGCATCAGGCACCGAGGTGCGGCCGCCGGTGCCCAAGCCTGCCTCCTCCTCCTCCGTGTGCATGGGCTCGGAGCTTGGCGCCCTTGCCGGGGACGCCCCTCGGGGTGGCGTGGTTGACGGAGGCGGCGTGTTGGGGGTAGCCCTCAGGGGCTCCTCCTGCTGCTGTCCTCCCCCTGCGATCGCGACAAGGTCAGCGCCAAGGATCATGCCCTTGGTACACGTCGACGGGAAGTGAGTGGCAAACTTACGCTGGGGGCTGTTGTCCGGACTGCTCACCACCACCAGTGGCGCCTTAGATGTGCCCGCCAGGGGCTGGCCGCTCGCCGAAGACCTGGCCCTCTTCACCCTCTAGGGCCAGTGTCTCCATATCCCTGCCAATAGGAAAACAAGTCAAGATGAGAAGTACGATCAGTGGAGTTGAAGATGACGAAAGGATACGACGCTTACTCATCCTCCTCCTCCTCTTCTGCTGCCTTCCTCTTCCTCCTCGGGCTGAGAGACCCGAGGTCAAAGAAGACCTCCGTGTCATCGTATTTGAGACGAGGGGAAGCGGGCGGAGGGGGGGGGAGCAGGCGGAGTTGGGGGACGCTTGGACGAAGAAGAAGCACATGCTTTCTTCTTCACCACCGCGGCCTTCACCAACTTCTTCGCCGCTGCGGCCCTTGCTTGGTGCGCAGATGTCTCCTGGGTTTGTCGGGGTGGCATGGCCCTGCCGGGCCGGACCGGCTAGCCGGAGGTGGCCCGTCGCAGGACTCGCCTTTTCCCCGCGGCTGGTGGCTCGGCAGCCTCAGTGTCGGGTGGTAGGTACGACATATGCCAATGGGTGGCTTATCATTGTGGGAGCCAGTAAGACGTCGCCAGTGCCTGGAAAAGGGATGAGGCGAAGACATGCACGCCGGCGAATCTTACCCAGCTTCGGGGCTCTCCGTGGAGATAACACCCCTACTGCTGCTCTGCGGGGTCTCCGCATGGTCACTAGATGAACAAGTAGCTACACGGTGTTCCTTGAGCTGTTTGGCGAGAGGAGGAAGAAGGGCACGGCTTGCTCTCTTCTCCTCCCTATGTGGTGTCTGGGGCTAGCAGGGATTCATCCCCTTGCATGGGTGTCCCGGGGGGTTTATATAGGCCTACCCCCCGGGGGTACAATGGTAATCCGGCTAGGCGTAGGGCCCAGCCGTCTGTGTCTATGCTCGCCGGCTTCCGCGCCGACTACTAGGGCCCGCCGACTGGTGGGTCCCGCCGGCTGCCGGCTCCTGGGTCGACAGGCAGGCCCCACTGTCTAGGGCCTTGTCGGTGGCTGGTTACTGTTGCTCAATCTTGGTGACGAGGGCTTCGTCAAGGTAAGCGTGGCTACAGTGCTGCCGTCCGGCGGGTGATCACTGTAGCCTCACCGCATCTTATCTCCTTAATGGGGCGTCTCCTTCGAGGGGATGGCAAGCCGGCTGGAGAGAGCTGGCTCCGTCTTGGGCCGACTGGGGGAGGCCAGGCCGCCTTCAGGTGTCTCTCTGCCCGAAGGGGCCCACCGCCCGTGGGCCACTCTGGCAGCCCATCGTGGATGACATCAGGGTCGTCCTAGCAACAGTGCCGCGCCAGACGGGTCATGGCCACCCGTACGGTGCACTGTGCCAGGCGTGCTCCGGGATTCGGGGGTGGCCAGCCTTACTGTAGCAGACTTCGAGGGTACGATCTCGACCGCTTTATGGGAGCCGGCTCCTTGGAGTCGGCCTTCTTGCAGCCGGCTCCTCGGAGCCGACCCTCCCGCGGCTTTCTTCATGAGGGCTGAAGTCGGGCCGCCTTCCAATAGCCGGCCTGGGAGACAGTCGGCCAGGGGAAGGCGACCCCATGTCTTGGATTCTTGAGAGCCGGATCGGCTCGTAATTTTTTCAGAAAGGCCAGGGGGAGCCGGCTAGGCTACCCGTGGTCACTTACTCCGACAGTAGTCCCCGAAGCTGAGCGAGCTTCGAGGCTGATAAAGGGACGAGAAGCTTGGTCAGCTTCCTGTCCTGAGGGGCCGGCTTTGCTTGTGCGCGCCGATTTCGGAGAGCTCCATTTCTCGTAGGCGGGAACGCGGTCGACCTGCGAGCTGTCCGCAGGCCATCCCGCGGCCACGTGGCAAGGAAACCCTACCAGTGCATGCACGCGACGGGACGCCGCCGCAGGCCTGGGCCCGCCACTACTAGGCCTCGGCCCGAGCGTGGATCTTCTACGGCCCACATGGACCGCTCACCTTCTCGTGGCGGTTTTATTCTGCCATCAAGGCATAATAATCGCGGGACGTGGGGGAGTGGGTGCAGTTGATCCCCATGTTCCCCCACGCCGCGCCTCCTCGGCTCCGCCGCGTGGTCTATAAGTAGTAGGAGGAGGGGGAGCGGCAGAGGCTCGCGCGCTCTCCCTCACTCCGCCCTTTCTCGTCTTCCTTCTTCTCCTTCCCGCCGCCGCAGTAACTCTTTGCCGCGCCGTTCCGCCGCCGCATCGTCTTGCTTCTCACCGCGCTGCCCCATGGCGCTGTCAAGCTCGTGGGATGGCTCCAACGTCCATGAGGACCACGTCGAGTTCCTCCGCCAGACGCAACACCTGCCCGGCGAGGACTTCGTTCGGGTTCGTCTAGCGCCGGAGAAGGAGATTTCGCCGGCACCGGAGGAGGGCGAGCGGGTGATCTTCCGCTCGCACTGCCTACGCGGCTTCGGCCTTCCGGCGAGCGGGTTCCTCCAAGCCTTCCTCGAATTCTACAACCTCCAGCTGCATCACCTCACGCCCAACGCGGTGATGTTGTTGTCAGCCTTCGTCACGCTGTGCGAAGGCTTCCTTGGGGTCCTCCCCACGCTCGAGCTCTGGGCAGAATTCTTCCAAAGCAAGCTCGGCACCGTTGTCGCGGGCGTGCCCGCCCCTTGCGGAGCCTTCATTTCCATGAGGCGGGCGAGCGAGAACAACCCGTTCCCGCCCATCCCGCTGATCCAGTCGGTGAAGCTCTGGCAGAAGTCATACTTTTACGTGAAGAATGTCGCGCAGCAAGGCGACTACGTCAACCTGCCGGCTTATGAAGCCGGCCCGCCAGCTGGGAGGTGACCTTCGTGGAGCTACCGGGCCAGGTCGTTGTCTCAGGCCGGGAACGCAGCCGTCTCCCGGCTTTGGGTGATGATCCAGTTGGTTGGTAGCCGGCCTCATGATAGCCGGCCTCTGACCAGTCGGTTTGCCCCTAGCAGAACCCTCTCCTTCCGCCGATGACCGGGGCGGCAGGGGTAGAGCGCCAGCTCGTCCCTGACCGCACGGTGGACGGCGCCGATGACCCGGACTTGGGAGCAGCCGCCATGGAAGACGCCATCGTGGGGGAAAGCGACAAGGCCGGAGGCGCGGGGCTCACGGCCGGCTTCGAGGACTGGCCGGATGATGCCGAGGTCGAAGTCGCCCCGCGCCGCCAGCCGGCGCCTGATCATCAAGGCGCGAGCCCGTCCGCCGCACCGGCTGCTGGCGGCGGCGCCAAGAAGCGTCAGGCCGTGTCGATCCTCTTCGGCAGCCGGCCGAAGAAGTCCAAGGCTTCCACAGCGGCGACCAAGCGAGATGAGGCGGCCGCGAAGGCGGCCCGATTCTGCAAGGCGGTGAAGCAGCCGCAGGCGATCTCAGCGTAAGTCGTCGAATGCTTGGATACATATTTTTTGTTGTTCTTTTCGATTGAAAACTCTTCTAAACCTTTCTTTGCTCGCCGGACAGGGCGCCGCTTTCCCTTGAGCGGGGTCCGGGCGGCTCCGTAGTCGGGCCAACTGGAGGGTCTTCAGGCTCCCGCCGCGTGGATCCCCACGCCGACCTCAGGGAGGCCACAGAGCGGAACACACGAGAGGCGCGGGAGGAGTAGGAGGCGGCGGAGCGAAGGGCCACCCAGGCGACGAAGGAGCAGGCCGATGTAGCAGCCAAGGCCCGGGCGGAGGCGGCAGCTGCGGAGACGGAGGCGGAGGCTTCGCACAACCAGCCTCCGCTGCTAGCCATTCCCCTCCGCGCCATGGCCCCCAACATTCCTGTGCCTCCGCTGGAGGAGGTCGGTCAAGAACCACCGGTGATGGAGCGGAGGGAGGACTCCGTGATCTTCGTGGAGAAGGCGCCGCCGGCAGCGCCAACCGGAGCGGGCCAAGGCGGCCAGTCGGCTGCAGCGCCAGAGCAGTCGGCCGGGGGTGAGCCGGAAGCAGGAGCCGGCCTCGAGGTGTAGCCGGCAATGCACCGGCGCGCAGGGGGAGGCACCGTTGCACCGGAGCCGCACCGAGCTACGGGTGCCAGCCAGACGGCGGAGGCCTTGGAGGCGGCCAGCACCGGCACGTCCGAGTGGACTCCCAGCGGCGGGACGGGCGAGCTAAATGTGGCGGCCCAAGAGATTCGAAACCGGCTTCAGGCCCAAGCCGCCTCGCTGCAGCAATACACCCATGAGTTCCTTGCGACACGGGTCGTCATCCGGGTGAGTCTTCTATCTTTGGTTGTTTTGTTCTCTTGATTTCTTCCATGGGGGCGCGTCAGCGCACCCACTGGGTGTTTTCCCCGAGATTCGGGCCGACTGCTGAGCAGTCGGGTCGGATCTTCCTTGATGACTACCTTATTCTCGCCTCCTGTCTAATCTTCCAGGAGTATCATAACCTCCGCGCTGCCGCCTTCAACTCCCAGGCTTAGGAGCTAGGTCGGAGAACCGAAGACCTGATCAGCAGCCGGAGTACGTAGTTGGTTTCGTTCATCTCCTGTGGGGGCGCGTCAGCGCACCCACTAGGTGTAGTCCCCGAGATTCGGGCCGACTGCTGAGCAGTCGGGTCGGATCTTTCCTGACGACTTCACCTTACTGGTTTTTTTTTTGTATTTCGTGCTCGCAGAAGCCAATGCCGACTTAAGGGGGCAGCTCCGCGAGACGCAGGCCGCCCTTCGCGCCAAGGAAACCGAGTACGACGCCTTGGTCCTGGAGCGTGACCGCCTGGCCAAGAAGCTGGCTGACCAGGAGGAGAGCCACAAGGTGGCTCTGAAGAAGGCGCAGGATAACGAAGCCGCCCTGAAGGCCGAGTTCGAGACTGAAGCGGCGGGCTGGGCTAAGACCAGGCAAGCGCTGAATGAAGGCTTCGACCGTATTGAGGATTTGATCTATGGTAAGCCGCCTTCCTCGCTCCTTGCCTGCCCCTTGCCGCCTGACTTGTGTTCTGACTTGAGCTGCTTTTTATTCTCTGTGTAGACTACTATCCTGGCTACTCCGTCTTTGCCGCCCAAACCATCGAGGCCCATCGCAAAGCACGCCGACAGGCAGGGGCTGAAGTTGCGCCGGACGCGAGTCGGTCGCTCGAAGAGAAACTCTTGGCGGTCCAAGCGCGGCTGCAGCCGGCTCATCGTATGCTCCGCCACCTCCAGCGCGCCGGAGCGCAGGTGTTGGCCGCCCTCTGGCCAAGCGAGTCGATTCCCCGCACCCCGAGTCAGACTGCCGACTGGCTGGAGGTTGCGGTTGGCTGCTTCGAGGCCTGGAAGGAGTCGGCGGCCCGGCTTGGAGCTGGGCGGGCGCTGGAGTTCGTCCGAGCTTGGTATCCGGGGCTGAACCTGGACCAGCTGCGCACCTGGCGGCTGGAGGCCGACGAAGAGCTAGCGGAGGTGCGGCCGGCTATCGCTCAATGCGCATCGAGAATCGCCGAGTGTACTGACATCAGCGTCTTTGCTCCCGAGATTAATGATGATAGTGTTGCCCAGCCGGAGGAGTGGTTCGGGCTGGACCCAGCGGCGGGTGAAGACTTGGCAGAAGAGATCGCCTCCAACGACGAAGGCGAAGACGGCGAAGGGGAGGAGGGCGAAGATGTTGAGCCGGCCGGTGAAGCGGCCAGCCAGCCTCAGCCTGATCGTGCCTCCAGCAACGAGGCGCGTGCTAGCTCGCCCTCTGCGGGAGGCGGTGATCATGCCGAGGTTCGCCAGCCGGCCACTCCTCCAGCCGGCACTGCCATCTCCACCGACCTGCCCGACTCGCCAGTCGCTCCCTTGGTTTAGTCTGCCGTCCTTGTTTCTTCCTGCTTGTTGCCTTTTGAACAATTTTATCAAACTTGCGCAGTTCCACCCACTGGGGGTGTATTCAAACTATGTCGAATGCTGGCCTTTTGAAGGTCTTTTATGTAAATATGATTGTGTGTTTAGTTTCCATTCATGTATGCTTTTTATCCTTAGGTTGTTTCCTTTGCCACCTTCCCCTTCTGGGAAGGCAAGTACTCGAGCTTTCTTAGATTGGAGCGAGGTGAATGGAAGCCGGCCGGCCGGCTACTCTGGTAGCCGGTCGGCGGTGGGAGAAAAACCGGCTTTTGTTATATTAGCCCGTTAGTCCCTAGCCGTTTTTCGTGTGGGCACCCGTTCGTGCCCTTAACTGTTGCCAGCCGGACAGCCGGTTCTTCGAACTATGACTTTTGGCAAGAGAAGGCTTGGGAGGCGGCACACTACTTGTCTGACTGCGGGTAGGACTTCTAATATAACTCCAGGCGGCCAGTCCCCGGGCCGACTAGTCGAACCCGGTGCCGGACGGAAAAAAGTGAATGCAATGACAAGGCCATAAGCATGATACTTTTCATTTATAGACAAAAGATGGCAGTCCCCGAGCTCTCCTCGGGGGGCCTATTGTCTCGAACTTAGTACAAAAGTTAGCGTGATACATACTGAATTTCAACTGTAAAACCTTCGGAGGAGGTTGGCGTTCCATGGTCGTTCCGACTCCTTGCCGGGGTCGTCTCTCTTTCGTGCCTTCGGCTTCTGCGCGTTGATCAGGTAGTAGGAGTCGTTGCCTAAGGCTCTGCTGATGATGAAGGGGCCCTCCCAAGGGGCCGATAGCTTGTGTTGGCCGGCTGTTCACTGGATCAGCCAGAGCACGAGATCGCCCTCTTGGAAGGATCTTGGCTTGACCTTCCGGCTGTGGTAGCGGCGCAGGCCCTGTTGATAGATGGCGGACCGGCTGAGGGCTAACAGCCGGCTTTCTTCCAACAGGTCGACGCCGTCTTCTCGTGCTTCCTTGGCCTCGGCTTCCGTGTACATGGTTACCCGAGGCGAGTCGAACTCGATGTTAGTTGGGATGACCGCCTCGGCACCATATACGAGGAAGAAAGGAGTGAAGCCGGTTGACTTGTTTGGTGTAGTGCGCAGACTCCAGAGGACAGCTGGCAGCTCATCGAGCCAACAGCCGGCTGAACGCTCCAGTGGTACGATCAGTCGGGGCTTGATGCCGGAAAGGATGAGGCCGTTGGCTCGCTCGACCTGGCCGTTTGACTGCGGGTGGTCGACGGACACTAGGTCCAACCGGATGCCTTGCATCACGCAGAAACGTGCCAAGGCCCCCTTGGCGAAGTTCGTGCCATTGTCGGTGATGATGCTGTGTGGCACGCCGTACCGAGTTGTTATATCTGCGATACATGTCACGGCAGTCGGCCCATTCAGCTTCTTGATCGGCTTTGCTTCAATCCATTTGGTGAATTTGTCCACGGCGACAAGCAGATGTGTCATGCCGCCGCACGCCGTCTTGAATGGGCCCACCATGTCCACTCCCCAAACAGCGAAGGGCTAAGTGAGGGGAATGGTCTTGAGTGCTGAAGCCGGCATGTGTTGCTTGGAGCTGAAGAGTTGGCACCCTTTGCAATGTTTAACTAACTCCTTGGTGTCATGCAAAGCAGTCGGCCAAAAGAAACCATGGCGGAAGGCTTTGGCGACGAGTGATCTTGAGGCCGCGTGGTGTCCGCATTCTCCTTGGTGGATGTCTCTAAGGATTGCAATGCCCTTCTCTTGCTTAACGCATTGCTGGAGGACTCCAGTGACACTGCGCTTGACGAGTTCTCTGTTGACGATTGTGTATGCTCCGGCTCGGCGTTGGACTTGTCTTGCCTCTACTTCGTCAGCCGACAGATCTTGGTTTATTAGGAAGTTGAGGATGGTTTGAGCCCATGACGGAGCTGCGACTTCTTCTATTGCCAAAACGGCTACTGCGACCAGGGCGGGCGGGCTGGGCGGTGAAATGCTGGAGTCGGTCGCCGCCTGTTGTGTTGGTGTAGTCTCCGGGCCGACTATCGCAGTCCCCGAGCCGGGTGAAGCAGTCCCCGGGTCGGGCGTAACTACGGATGTCCCCGAGCCGCCTGCTGATACCCCCTGGCCGACTATCGAAGTCCCCAGGTCACCTGCTTGGTTCTTCGAGTCGGCTGCGTCGGGGTCAGGCGGCACGAAGATGGAATCGGACTTTGGAGATGGCTTGATAGACGGCTTGAGGAGGCATTGTAGAGCGACACCGGTTGGTATTGCTTGCCGAGTGGAGCCTATTCGAGCTAAGGCATCAGCTGGCTCGTTGTCGGCTCGTGGTACATGGAGGAACTCGCATCCTTCAAAATACCCACTGATCTGCTGAACGAGGAAGCGATAGCTTGCCATATTTGCGTCCTTGGCATCCCAGTCACCGGATGTTTGCTGGACCACCAAGTCGGAGTCGCCATAACATAGGATCCGGCGAATGCCGAGTTCTTTGGCAAGCCGAAGCCCGTGTATGAGCGCCTCGTACTCAGCCACGTTGTTGGAGGCGGCAAAGTGAATTTGCAGCGTGTATCTGAGCTTGTCGCCTTTGGGAGAGGTGAGGACGATGCCGTCTCCCAAGCCGGTGCGCATCTTGGACCCATCAAAGTGCATGCGCCAATGAGTGGAGTCGGGAGCCGACGACAGGTACTGGGTCTCGTCCTAGTCGACGAGGAAGTCGGCCAATGCTTGGGACTTGATGGCGGTGCGCGGCTGGTAGAAGATCGTATAGGGGGCCAGCTCGATGGCCCATTTTGCCACCCGAACGGATGCATCCCGGCTGCGTATGATCTCGGCCAGCGGGGCGGTGCATACGACCGTGATGGGATGCTCTTGGAAGTAGGGCTTCAGCTTCTTGGCGGCGAAGTACACGCCGTAGCACATCTTCTGGTAGTGCGGGTAGTTCTGCTTCGAGGTAGACAGCATCTCGCTCAAATAGTACACCGGCCTCTAGACCGGCTGGGCTCGACCCTCTTATGGGCGTTGGACTACAATGACGGCGCTGACCACCCGGCTGGTTGCGGCAATGTAGAGGAGCATGGGCTCTTTCTCAGTCGGCGCCGCCAGGACTGGCGGTGTGGCCAACATCTTCTTCAGCTCGTGGAAGGCTTGGTCAGCTTGGTCATTCCACTCGAAGTGAGTGGTCTTCTTCATGAGGCGGTAGAGGGGGAGAGCTTTCTCTCCGAGCCGGCTGATGAAGCGGTTTAGGGAGGCCAAGCACCCGGTGAACTTCTGGATGTCTCAAAGCTTGGTGGGAATCGCCATTCTCTCAATGGCCTTGATCTTCACCGGGTTGCATTCGATGCCGCGTTCGGAGACCAGGAAGCCTAGGAGCTGGCCGGCTGGCACTCTGAACACGCATTTCTCGGGGTTGAGCTTGATTTGGAACCAGCGTAGGTTCTCAAATGTTTCTTTGAGGTCTTCCAGCAAGGTGTCGCGCTTCTCCGTCTTCACCACAATGTCGTCTATGTAGACGTGGGCATTTCTGCCGAGTTGCTTGAGGAGGCACTTCTGCATGCAACGCTGAAAAGTGGCACCGGCATTTCTCAAGCCGAATGTCATAGTCAGGTAGCAGAAGGCTCCGAATGGCGTGATGAAGGCGGTCTTCAGGCGGTCTGCCGGATCTAACTTTATCTGGTGATACCCTAAGTAAGCATCCAAGAAACTCAACAGCTCGCATCCGGCCATGGAGTCTATCACTTGGTCAATCCTTGGCAGGGCAAAGGGATCTTTGGGGCAGGCCTTGTTGAGGCTTGTGTAGTCTATACACATGCGCCACTTGTTGTTCTTCTTTAGCACGAGGACCGGGTTGGCGAGCCACTCTGGAAAGAAAACTTCCATAATGAAGCCGGTTGCCAGAAGCCGGGCTATCTCCTCTCGCACAATCCTGCGTTTCTCCTCCAACAATCGGCGGAGGGGTTGTTTGACTGGTTTGGCATCTTCTCGGACATGTAGTTTGTGCTCGGCGAATTCCTTCGGAACACCCGGCATGTCCTTGGGGGACCATGCAAAGATATCCCGATTCTCACGGAGGAAATCGGCGAGCTCGCCTTCCTATTTGCTGTTTAGGTTTGCCCCGATGACGGCAAACCTCTCTGGGTGCTCGGGGTCAAGAGGTATCTTCTTCGTCTCCTTGGCCGGTTGGAAAGATCCTTGAGCATCATGCTCCTTGGGATCGGGGGACAAGGCCGACTGCTTGCCGGCTATGGCCACGACTCGGTCCAACATCTTCTTTTCTTAGGCAATCACAAGGGACTCGGCCAGCCGGCTGCTGGCTGCTGCGCACTTAGAGGACTTCTTGTAATCGCTGGCTACGGTGATGACGCCTTTGGTGCTTGGTATCTTCATCTTGAGGTATGCATAGTGGGGAACTGCCATGAATTTGGCCAAGGCAGGTCGGCCAAGCAATGCATGGTAAGGGCTCTCCAGGTCCACCACTTCAAACCAGATCGCTTCCCGGTGGAAATGCTCCTTGTCCCCAAAAAGTACATCAATCTTGATCTTGCCAATGGGGGCGAAGGACAGGCCGGGTACGATGCCATGGAACATTGTCCGAGTAGGCATGAGTTGCTTTGTCTTGACGTTCAGCTTCTCCAGGGTGTCGCAGTACAAGATGTTGATGCTGCTCCCGCCGTCTATCAACACACGAGAGAAGCAGGCGGTGCGTCTGTCCGTTGCAAGGGTGGCATCCAGAACCAACGCATAAGAGCCGGGAGATGGCATCACCTCTGGGTGGTCAGCCCGTCTCCAGCTGATAGGTTTTTCTGACCAGTGCATGTGCTCGGCGGGGTTAGCAGCGACCATGCTGACTTCCTAGTACTCTCGGCGTTTGCTGCGCCGGTCTTCGAGCTGGCTTGTAAAGATGATATAGGCGGCATGCTCGTCAGGGAACTAATCATGCACGGCTCCGACTGCGGGCCGAGCGGCCGGCAGCGGGTGTCAGGACCCCGACTCGATGTCACATCGATCTAGCCGGTAACACCTCGTATCACTTTGCGGCCTCACGCACGGTATCCCCACGGGTGTCGTCTTACCTTTTCCCGGGACCGTTTGCGCCTTTTGGCTCACGTATATGATAGTGTCGCTAGCATCCATATGATAAGGAGCCCGGGCTGACATGACTAGTCATAAACCCAAAGTGGCACAGACTTACAGGGACAGGCATCCATGACCCAGCTTCGAACATGTCGGTCATCAGCAAGTGGGTCCGGGCTGTAGCACTGGGCTAGCAGGACTCCGGTAAACCGGGCTGTAGCGGGCTAACAGGACTCCGGTACTCAAAGCGTGACATTTCCCCGAAGGGACAGACACAGGAACGAAGAAGGACACATGCCGGCCAGCCTAAGTGTTCCAGAGCAGTAGCAAGCTACCATGGCTCAGCGGTAACACTAGGAGACATTTCCCGGTAAGAGAGGCTACTAAAGATAAACAACTAGATAGTCAGATCCCACACATAGCACTACACATTACACGTACGCATAACATGCAAGTATGTGCTGTACAACATGGCATCACAGCATAACTCAACAATTATATAGATAAAGGCTCGGAAGAGCCATCATAGCATTTATTGTAAACAGGGGTCACAAGACCCGTCATACAGAGCATACAAGCAACAAGCGGAAGCATTACATGTCTGGGTACAGACATCTATAAATGAAAAAGACTGGAAGCCTGACTATCTACAACATCCGATCAAGATCGTAGCTGAGGTACTAGCTACTAGTCGAAGTCCACGAGAACACTAGTAAGACCGAAGTCTCTGCTGCAAAAACATAAATAAAGCAACATGAGTACAAAGGTACTCAGCAAGACTTACATCAGATCCTATCATACATGCATTTGTATCAAGAGGATAATGTGGGGTTTAGTTGCAGCAAGCCAGCTTTGACTCTGTGGCTATCCTAATCTACGACTACCAGAAACTCTGGAGGTGAAACAATGTACACGAGTCCACTAATCACCACACAATACACTACTATGGATTCATCCCCGTCTCCCTACGAGAAAGCCATCCATAGCACTCACACTTGTCTTGAGCATTTTAGAGTATCCACTTCAAGTTGTCTATGTACCATGTAAGCATCCAAGAAGTCCATAACCGCGGACCCGGCTATTCGAATAGATCATGTTAACCCTGCAGGGGTGTACTTCTTCACACACGCTCTCGCCACTTACCGCCATGTACACGTCATGTATCTCGGCAACCTTCAAGCGGAAGCCTGGCGAGGGTGTCGGCCACGACCTGACTAACCACACAAGACTCTAGTCCAGGTTTATCGCCTATTCGGGTTCCATCCGCAAGGAGATTCGGCCGGGGTGTCGCTCACGGCCCCAAACGATGTGTACAGGGTTCCCGAGCCCACCAACCGGGTGCCACTCGGTACACCGGGCCACTTGTGCCTAGTCTGTCCCAAGCCCACCCTGCCGGGTGCCACTTGGTAGAAAAATAGCACTACCTACAAACACCAGAAACTAGTTGCGACTCCTGGACAGAGATCAAGTTGGTTAATAAGCCGAGAGAGTCAATTAAGGATCCCAATGTGTGGTAGTATCGAGTCATTGGACAACATACATAGAACTCAGTGCTTAAGGACGGTTCCAGCGAGACAACCCACCATGTACTCCTACATGGCCTCTCACCGCTACCTTTACCAAATCGTGTTCACACACTTAACTCTCAGCATCAGAACATATCGTGACACTCCAATTCATTCCCAATGAATCAGACCTGACACAACTCTAAGCAATAGCAGGCATAGCATGGTAGGAACACATCAGTGGCTTCAATCAACTCCTACACATGCTAGTGGGTTTCAACTATTTACTGTGGCAATGACAGGTCATGCAGAGGAATGGGTTCAACTACCGCAGCACAAAGTAGCAGATGAAGCGTTGTTGTCCTAATGCAATAACTGAGAGCAGGAGCGAGAGAGTAGGGTTTTATCGAAATGAACAAGGGGGTTTGCTTGCCTGGTAAAACAACAAGGGAGGCACTGCTTCACAGACAGGTACTCTGGAACGTCTCCGGAGCAGGACCTATCGAGAAGGAACGGTGCCGGCAATCAATACACAATCATATGCAACAATATGATGCATGAACATGGCATGTAGATGTGATGCTGTTGAGCTAATGCAACTAGTGTTCAATTGGTTTGAAGTCCATTTGAACCAAAGGTTCAAATGCATTTCTAAATTAGGTCTCTTATATATGCCATAATGTGTTTTCCCATATTCAGCATGTATAGGTTGGTTTTTCATGCATGAAACTAGTACAGATGGAAAGGTTGCATTTTTCTGATAATTTTTCATATATAAATTATTTTAATCTGAGCTACGGTTGAATTGTTATGAATTTTTGAAGTTTAAAACATTTTCTGGATTTTCTGAATTATTTTAATTCCAGAAAATAAATAATTGCGTCAGCATGACGTCATCATTGCATCAGCGGTCAACGCGGCTGGTCCGGGTCAAACCTGACGTGTGGGACCCACACGTCAGTGACAGGGGGTTAACAGGGGTTATTTTAATTTAATTAAATGGTTAGGGGGGGTCGGGCCCACTGTCAGTGTCAGGGGGGGTTAGTTAACGGTGATTAGCACTAAGCTAATCACCTGACGGGCCGGCCCCACCTGGCAGGGCTCAGGCGACGGGGGCTCGTCGCCGGCGACCTCTGGACACGGCGGAGTCCGCGCCACAGGCCACGGGGACGGCGTCGGAGAGCACCGGGGCGTAACCCGGGCTCTCGCGCATCTGGTGGAACAGGTGGGAGGAGCGGGGACGGCCGGAGCTCGCCGGAGCAAGGCTCGCGGCGGCGGCCGGAGTTCGGGCGCGAGCGGGATCGGGCTGCGGGGCACGGGGAGGCCACCTGAGGGGCTCGGCGGCACCCTCGTGGCACCAGGAGCGCGAAGGGGGGCTTGGTTTGGGCGGAGGCGGGCCGAGACGGCGACGGCGACAAGGACGGCGGCGGGAGGCTTCGGCCGTGGTGGGAAGGGGGCGCTACGGCACGGGAACGGGAGGGAGAAGAGAGGGGAACGGTGGAGGAGCTCACCGCGGATCCAGCGAGCGCGAGGACGAGGTCGGGGATGCCCGGAAGCTCCCGAATCGACGGCGAGTACCCACGGCGGCCGGAGGCGAGGATGGCGACGGCGATGGCTCCACGGGATGCCCCGTCTTGCTTGGCTCGACGAGGAGGTAGAGGGGGTCGCGGCGGAGCTCGGGGGCTCTACGGAGGGGCGAGGGGACGGCGGGGAGCGCGTCGGTGACGAGCTGCGGCGGCGGCAGTGCTTCGGGTGAGAGGGAGAGAGAGCAGGGGGAGAGGAGGAGGGCGAGGGAGAGTGAGAGCGGTGCGGGGCAGCTGCGTGGCGACGTTCCGGACGTCCAGGCGTCGAGGGGGAGGACAGGCAGGCAGGTGCCGTGGCGGCACAGCGGTGCGCACGCGCCGGCCACACGCCCCTGGCCTCCTGGCGCGAGGAGGGGGACGACTGGCGCTAGCCAGTCGGCTGGGCCGGCCAGCTGGGCCGCACAGGGGAGGGGAGGCCCAGGTAAGTCCCTCCTTCCTTTTATTTCTGTTTTCTTTTTTTAATTTTCTGACATTTGTTTGATTTAATAAATATATTAAATCATTTAATTTTATTATGCCAATTTTTGCAGGAGCTGGATATATTATTCTAGAGCTCTTTTATAAATGGCATAATTTTTGGGCCATATTTCATATATATAGAAATATATTTCCAATGCAAATATTTATCGAATTAATCCAAATGGCCAAAATAAATGTCCATGAGCTCCTAAAAATATTGTTTTGATTTTTATCTCTGTCCAATATTTTCAGAGGGCAACATGAGCATTTTCTTGGACCCTTTTGGAGAAATTTTTATTTGGGTCATTTTCAAAAATGATTCTGAGGGTTCCACCAATCCTCATTTCAAATTTAAATGAAATTTAAATATGATGCACAAATAGCTAGCTAGCCTAAGTCATACCAGACTAGGGATGTGACAACTCGCCCCCACTTGACAGAATCTCGTCCCGAGATTCAGGGGTCGACGGAAAGAAAGCGGGGTACTCCAGTCGAAGACGATCTTCTCGCTCCCAGGTAGCTTCTCTCTCGGAATGATGAGACCACTGAACTTTGAGAAACTTGACGTTCTGACGTCGAGTAACACGCTCTGCTTGATCAAGAATGCGAACCGGGTACTCTCGGTATGTGAGGTTATCTTGGAGATCGAGCGTTTCATGGTCCACTCCACGGATAGGATCCGAGAAGCAACGCCTGAGTTGAGAGACGTGGAAGACATCATGAACTCGAGAAAGATGTGGGGGTAGTTCCAACTGGTAGGCAACCTCTCCTCGTTTAGCGAGAATGCGAAAAGGACCAATGTAACAAGGAGCCAACTTGCCCTTGATACCGAAACGATGGGTACCCTTCAAAGGAGTAACCCGAAGGTAAGCTTGGTCGCCAATTTCATAAGTCATATCCTTATGATGACGATCATACTGACTTTTCTGACGAGACTGGGCTGTTTTCAAATTCTCACGAATGATGCGAACTTGCTCTTCTGCCTCCTGGATCATATCCGGTCCAAAGAATTGTCTTTCACCAGTTTCTGACCAGTTCAAAGGTGTTCGACATCTTCGTCCATAGAGAACCTCAAAAGGAGCTTGCTTGAGGCTGGATTGGTAGCTATTGTTATAGGCAAACTCGGCGAAAGGAAGACATTTCTCCCAATCCATACCGAATGAGATAACGCAAGCTTTGAGCATGTCTTCGAGAATTTGATTGACCCGTTCCACCTGACCACTCGACTGAGGGTGGAAAGCGGTACTGAAGGAAAGATGGGTTCCCATGGCAGTTTGGAAGCTCTTCCTCGTTCTTCGAGTAAATAAGAATATCATCGAGGTAAACCACGACGAACTTATCTAAGTACTCCATGAAGATCGAGTTCATCAAACGGGAGAATGTGGCTGGGGCGTTGGTTAGGCCAAAGGACATGACGGTGTACTCGTACTGACCATAACGAGTAACAAAAGCTGTCTTGGGAATGTCCCCATTTCTGATCTTGATTTGGTGGTAGCCTAATCTTAAATCCATCTTGGAGAAGACTGAGGATCCAGCGAGCTGATCATACAGGTCGTTGATCCTGGGAAGCGGATACTTGTTCTTAATCGTGACCAAATTAACGGGGCGATAATCTACAACCATCCGGTCCGTACCATCCTTCTTCTTGACGAAAAGGACGGGGCAAGCCCAAGGAGAAGAACTAGGACGGATGAAACCCTTTTGCAAGGACTCATCGAGTTGTTTCTTAAGCTCGGCTAGTTCTAGGGGTGCCATCTTGTAAGGTCTTCGGGAGATTGGCGCTGTTCCTGGGATAAGATCTATGACAAACTCTACTTCTCTGTCAGGTGGAACACCTGGCAGTTCCTCTGGAAAGACATCCGGAAAGTCACGGACTACCGGGATATCTTCAAGGTCTGGAAGAGGGCTGGCATTAAGAGAATAGAGCTGACGCTTTGCAACTCTAGTGGAGACGGTGACTATCTTGCCAGATGGGTGTGTAAGTTGAACCGATCTTGTGTAACAATCAATCTTGGCATGATGAGCTGTCATCCAGTCCATACCCAAGATGATGTTAATATCTGAAGACTTGAGGGCTACAAGTGATGCAAGGAATACAAGTCTATCAACAAGAATTTCATTACTATGGCTGATTCTGGTGGTCTGCCATCTAGACCCTGGGGTTTGGATTTCAAGCGAAGTTGGCATATCACAAAATGATATGTCGTGCAAACGAGCATAGCCTTCAGAAATGAAGGAGTGAGATGCCCCAGTATCGAATAGAACTGATGCTGGGTGACAATTGACAAGGAGTGTACCAAGAACGACATCTGGATCATCATGAGCGTCTTTAGCTGAGACGTGATGCACACGTCCACGTTCAGTGGGGGCTGACTTGACACTGATCATCTTGCGTGATGGCTTAATACAGCCAACAGTCTTCTCGGGCTGAGGTGGAGCATAACTAGTTTGAGAGCAGTCACGTGCATAGTGTCCTGGCTTCCCGCATGTGAAGCAAGTCCCTGAGGTTGGACGGGGACCCGCACTAACAAACGGTCTACCAGTAGGCCTGGGTGGAACATATGACTGAGTTGGAGAAGGCACCACATAGGATGGCCTCGGTGCATAACCGGAAGGAAGAGCGGAGTTTGGAACCCAAATCCGGCATTTCTGGGAACTAGAACCGGAGGAGGATCCCAAATCACGGGTGTGCTTACGAGACTCCTCGTAAGTGAGCTGAGCTGTCTCTGCATTGATGGCTTTGTTCACAAGAGCTTGGAATGTATCACAGTGATGCAGGTGGAGATCACGACGCAACTTGGGGTTGAGACCCTTTCGGAACCTAGCTTGCTTCTTGGCGTCCGTGGACACTTCTTCTGTGGCATAGCGGGCAAGGTTCTCGAACTCTCTGCTATAAGCATCAACAGCCATCTTACTCTGGGTGAAACTACAGAACTCTTCTCTCTTGCGATCAAGAAGGGCTTGGGGAATGTGATGCTCGCGAAAAGACTCAGTGAAATCCTTCCAGGTAGGAATCTGGCCAACTGGAAGCATAGCCTCATAGTTCTGCCACCAAAGACTAGCAGGACCTTCTAGGTGATATGTGGCATAAGTGACCTTGTCATCTTCAGCTACGCTCGCGGAACGCAGCTTATGAGTGATGCTACGGAGCCAGTCATCTGCATCGAGTGGCTCGATGGAATGATGAAAGGTAGGTGGGTGCAAGCGGATAAAGTCATGAATGGTCACAGATCCCTTGAACTGATGTGCGGTGTTCTCCTCGATACGTGCCAACAAACGATTAGACTCACGCTTGTTCCTCTCCATCTCTAACATGAACTCTGGCAACGAAGGCGGGTCGGGAGGATCCTCATCCCTACCATCTCCGTGGTTCTGGCTACGAACAACAGAACTTGATGACATCCTGGTGAAACGAAAGCAGCGACGGAATCAGCATCAACTATCGACTGTAGAACGTAGGACAAGGAGTTAGTATCACTCGAACTCCTAGGGCAATTCCGGTAGCATAACGGCAGTAAAATGCTCAGAATGAGACATCCTGCTAAAAATGGGGTAGTACAACAACTCAACATCACCACTCAAGGTTCTGGGATAGTACTAAACAGACTACACCGGAAGTGCTCGAAACTGGGTATGACTCTGATCAACCAGTCCTATGGGACTACGGAGTAGTAACACGTGATCCTGATAGACGGAAGAGAAAGCCTAGTTCCTTAACCCCGTAGGAAAGATAGGGCGACTCAGATCAGAAGACCAAGAGGTATAAGGAGTAAAAAGAGCCTTACGTTCCTTCCCACAATCAATTCCCTTACATAACTAAAGAATTTCTAGACTCAACTTCGACCAGTTTGGCTTGGTAAACCTACAGGCAGTCAAGCTCTGATACCAAAGCTGTCAGGACCCTGACTCGATGTCACATCGATCTAGCCGGTAACACCTCATATCACTTTGCGGCCTCACGCACGGTATCCCCACGGGTGTCGTCTTACCTTTTCCCGGGACCGTTTGCGCCTTTTGGCTCACGTATATGATAGTGTCGCTAGCATCCATATGATAAGGAGCCCGGGCTGACATGACTAGTCGTAAACCCAAAGTGGCACAGACTTACAGGGACAGGCATCCATGACCCAGCTTCGAACATGTCGGTCATCAGCAAGTGGGTCCGGGCTGTAGCACTGGGCTAGCAGGACTCCGGTAAACCGGGCTGTAGCGGGCTAACAGGACTCCGGTACTCAAAGCGTGACATTTCCCTGAAGGGACAGACACAGGAACGAAGAAGGACACATGCCGGCCAGCCTAAGTGTTCCAGAGCAGTAGCAAGCTACCATGGCTCAGCGGTAACACTAGGAGACATTTCCCGGTAAGAGAGGCTACTAAAGATAAACAACTAGATAGTCAGATCCCACACATAGCACTACACATTACACGTACGCATAACATGCAAGTATGTGTTGTACAACATGGCATCACAGCATAACTCAACAATTAAATAGATAAAGGCTCGGAAGAGCCATCATAGCATTTATTGTAAACAGGGGTCACAAGACCCATCATACAGAGCATACAAGCAACAAGCGGAAGCATTACATGTCTGGGTACAGACATCTATAAATGAAAAAGACTGGAAGCCTGACTATCTACAACATCCGATCAAGATCGTAGCTGAGGTACTAGCTACTAGTCGAAGTCCACGAGAACACTAGTAAGACCGAAGTCTCTGCTGCAAAAACATAAATAAAGCAACATGAGTACAAAGGTACTCAGCAAGACTTACATCAGATCCTATCATACATGCATTTGTATCAAGAGGGTAATGTGGGGTTTACTTGCAGCAAGCCAGCTTTGACTCTGTGGCTATCCTAATCTACGACTACCAGAAACTCTGGAGGTGAAACAACGTACACGAGTCCACTAATCACCACACAATACACTACTATGGATTCATCCCCGTCTCCCTACGAGAAAGCCATCCATAGCACTCACACTTGTCTTGAGCATTTTAGAGTATCCACTTCAAGTTGTCTATGTACCATGTAAGCATCCAAGAAGTCCATAACCGCGGACCCGGCTATTCGAATAAATCATGTTAACCCTGCAGGGGTGTACTTCTTCACACACGCTCTCGCCACTTACCGCCATGTACACGTCATGTATCTCAGCAACCTTCAAGCGGAAGCCTGGCGAGGGTGTCGGCCACGACCTGACTAACCACACAATACTCTAGTCCAGGTTTATCGCCTATTCGGGTTCCATCCGCAAGGAGATCCGGCCGGGGTGTCGCTCACGGCCCCAAACGATGTGTACAGGGTTCCCGAGCCCACCAACCGGGTGCCACTCGGTACACCGGGCCACTTGTGCCTAGTCTGTCCCAAGCCCACCCTGCCGGGTGCCACTTGGTAGAAAAATAGCACTACCTACAAACACCAGAAACTAGTTGCGACTCCTGGACAGAGATCAAGTTGGTTAATAAGCCGAGAGAGTCAATTAAGGATCCCAATGTGTGGTAGTATCGAGTCATTGGACAACATACATAGAACTCAGTGCTTAAGGACGGTTCCAGCGAGACAACCCACCATGTACTCCTACATGGCCTCTCACCGCTACCTTTACCAAATCGTGTTCACACACTTAACTCTCAGCATCAGAACATATCGTGACACTCCAATTCATTCCCAATGAATCAGACCTGACACAACTCTAAGCAATAGCAGGCATAGCATGGTAGGAACACATCAGTGGCTTCAATCAACTCCTACACATGCTAGTGGGTTTCAACTATTTACTGTGGCAATGACAGGTCATGCAGAGGAATGGGTTCAACTACCGCAGCACAAAGTAGCAGATGAAGCGTTGTTGTCCTAATGCAATAACTGAGAGCAGGAGCGAGAGAGTAGGGTTTTATCGAAATGAACAAGGGGGTTTGCTTGCCTGGTAAACAACAAGGGAGGCACTGCTTCACAGACAGGTACTCTGGAACGTCTCCGGAGCAGGACCTATCGAGAAGGAACGGTGCCGGCAATCAATACACAATCATATGCAACAATATGATGCATGAACATGGCATGTAGATGTGATGCTGTTGAGCTAATGCAACTAGTGTTCAATTGGTTTGAAGTCCATTTGAACCAAAGGTTCAAATGCATTTCTAAATTAGGTCTCTTATATATGCCATAATGTGTTTTCCCATATTCAGCATGTATAGGTTGGTTTTTCATGCATGAAACTAGTACAGATGGAAAGGTTGCATTTTTCTGATAATTTTTCATATATAAATTATTTTAATCTGAGCTACGGTTGAATTGTTATGAATTTTTGAAGTTAAAACATTTTCTGGATTTTCTGAATTATTTTAATTCCAGAAAATAATAATTGCGTCAGCATGACGTCATCATTGCATCAGCGGTCAACGCGGCTGGTCCGGGTCAAACCTGACGTGTGGGACCCACACGTCAGTGACAGGGGGTTAACAGGGGTTATTTAATTTAATTAATGGTTAGGGGGGGTCGGGCCCACTGTCAGTGTCAGGGGGGGGGGTTAGTTAACGGTGATTAGCACTAAGCTAATCACCTGACGGGCCGGCCCCACCTGACAGGGCTCAGGCGACGGGGGCTCGTCGCCGGCGACCTCTGGACACGGCGGAGTCCGCGCCACAGGCCACGGGGACGGCGTCGGAGAGCACCGGGGCGTAGCCCGGGCTCTCGCGCATCTGGTGGAACAGGTGGGAGGAGCGGGGACGGCCGGAGCTCGCCGGAGCAAGGCTCGCGGCGGCGGCCGGAGTTCGGGCGCGAGCGGGATCGGGCTGCGGGGCACGGGGAGGCCACCTGAGGGGCTCGGCGGCACCCTCGTGGCACCAGGAGCGCGAAGGGGGGCTTGGTTTGGGCGGAGGCGGGCCGAGACGGCGACGGCGACAAGGACGGCGGCGGGAGGCTTCGGCCGTGGTGGGAAGCGGCGCTACGGCACGGGAACGGGAGGGAGAAGAGAGGGGAACGGTGGAGGAGCTCACCGCAGATCCAGCGAGCGCGAGGACGAGGTCGGGGATGCCCGGAAGCTCCCGAATCGACGGCGAGTACCCACGGCGGCCGGAGGCGAGGATGGCGACGGCGATGGCTCCACGGGATGCCCCGTCTTGCTTGGCTCGACGAGGAGGTAGAGGGGGTCGCGGCGGAGCTCGGGGGCTCTACGGAGGGGCGAGGGGACGGCGGGGAGCGCGTCGGTGACGAGCTGCGGCGGCGGCAGTGCTTCAGGTGAGAGGGAGAGAGAGCAGGGGGAGAGGAGGAGGGCGAGGGAGAGTGAGAGCGGTGCGGGGCAGCTGCGTGGCGACGTTCCGGACGTCCAGGCGTCGAGGGGGAGGACAGGCAGGCAGGTGCCGTGGCGACACGGCGGTGCGCACGCGCCGGCCACACGCCCCTGGCCTCCTGGCGCGAGGAGGGGGACGACTGGCGCTAGCCAGTCGGCTGGGCCGGCCAGCTGGGCCGCACAGGGGAGGGGAGGCCCAGGTAAGTCCCTCCTTCCTTTTATTTCTGTTTTCTTTTTTAATTTTCTGACATTTGTTTGATTTAATAAATATATTAAATCATTTAATTTTATTATGCCAATTTTTGCAGGAGCTGGATATATTATTCCAGAGCTCTTTTATAAATGGCATAATTTTTGGGCCATATTTCATATATATAGAAATATATTTCCAATGCAAATATTTATCGAATTAATCCAAATGGCCAAAATAAATGTCCATGAGCTCCTAAAAATATTGTTTTGATTTTTTATCTCTGTCCAATATTTTCAGAGGGCAACATGAGCATTTTCTTGGACCCTTTTGGAGAAATTTTTATTTGGGTCATTTTCAAAAATGATTCTGAGGGTTCCACCAATCCTCATTTCAAATTTAAATGAAATTTAAATATGATGCACAAATAGCTAGCTAGCCTAAGTCATACCAGACTAGGGATGTGACAGCGGGCCGGCAGGCGGAGGCGGCGCGAGCCTTCGCCTTTGGAGATTCGGGTGAGCCAATGGCACTTCCGGGTTGTGTGGTTGGACGGCTTCGCGCCGCTGTGGAACTTGCACGGGGCGTCAAGAGTTTGCTCGTAGGAGAAGGCCGGCTGCCAAGCCGGCCTGCCACCCTTGGGTTTCTTGGGCGCGGGGCGCCCTTCGGGCGGCACGTCTTCGACTGTGGCCACCTGCCGACTGGCTGGAGGCGGCGCGGGGCCCTTGCGCTTGTGGTCGTTCGAGTGTGGGCGTCGGCCGGAATCCCCAGCCGGCGTCTTGGGCGCCGGGTTGAGTACTTTCCCGGACACGTCTACCCGGAGCTCGGTCCTCATTGAGGAGTCGGTGGTGGCGTACTTGTCCGCTATGTCCAGAAGCTCATCGAGGGTATTCTGCTCATCGCAGAGAAGCTTGTGCTTGAGGAGGGTGCCTTCTCGGCACCCGGCTGTGAAGTATTCTATGGCTTGCACCTCGTGCACCCCTTCACAAGAGTTGCGGAGCTCGGCCCAACGCGTGAGGTAGTCGTGAGTGGACTCGGCAGGGCCTTGTACGCACAAGGAGAGCTGTCTGGGCTTGGGAGCCCGCTTGTAGGTGCTGGTGAAGTTGCGGACGAAAGCTTCTGTGAAATCTAGCCAGCTGTTGATGCTGCGTGGTTTGAGGCTGTTGAGCCAGGTCCGCGCCGTGCCTTGCAGCATGAGGGGCACGTACTTCACGGCAACGCGCCGGTTGCCGTTGGCTATGCTAACCACCATGGAGTAGTCGACCAACCAATCTTCCGGCTTCACGGAGCCGTTGTACTTGGGCGTGTCTCTTGGGAGCGAGAACCCTTTTGGGAAAGGCTCGTCGCGGATGCGAGGGCCGAAGCAACGCGGGCCGACATCGTCTTCTTCTTCTAGCGCCAGGGATCGTGCCAGGCGGTCGATCCGATGGCGGGCGTCGTTCTAACCGACTCCTTCGCGGCGACCTAGCCGGCCGCTAAGAGTCGGATGCGCAACAGGCGGCAGGGTGGGGTATCTCTCTCCACGGGGTCGGGGCGGAGGCAGGTTGCCCCGCCACTCCACGGCCCGGGGGTGGCCTTCTATGTCTCGCTCGATGGAGATTTGGGTTCGGCTTCGGCTGGCAGCCGGCTCTTCCTCGCGCCGCGCGCGGGTTTTACCTGCAGTCGCCGTCCGGGATGTCGCGTCGTGATCTCGGCGCAGGGGAGGGCTCTCCATGCGGGCGTCGGCTTCGTGCCACTGCGCGGCTGCATCGATCAGCTGCTGGATGCGTCGGGTCATGTGGGGGAGTTCTTCGGCCCCCAGTCCATCTAGCTCATCTACGGCCGCCTGGGCGGCGCGCAGGTTCTCGAGTGGAGTAGCGTAGACTGGGCGGTCGACTCCTAGCGTATCGGCGATGACAGTGTCGCGCCGTCTGACAATGCCGGCCTGGCTAGGCCCGCCTGGGGGCAGCGTGCCAAAGGCGGCGCAGTCGGCCTCGCGTCGGTGGGCCTCAGCAAGGCGTCTCATGGAAACCAACTTCCGGCCCTCCGCGAGGGGGCAAGGCGGCGAGCTTCCAATGCTTCAGCGTCAGCATCGGCCGGGAGGGGGATGGACAAATCGTAGACCGCTGCGTGCGGGGCGTTGTGGGCGCTCTTGTCAGAAGCGCCGCCGTGGCCGATGACCATCACCTCGGTGGTGACAGCGTCGCAGCCATCGGCCCGGGGAAGCGGGTCATTGTAGATCGCGACATTGGTGGGGAACGTGTCGAGTGAGGCCGTGTCGGAGTCGACAGGCATTGGATCAGTGGAGCCAACTGACTCCAAGTCCACGGCAGGCTCGCCGGAGACGTGGAGCTGGCCGAAGAGGTTGACAAGGTGGTCGGTGCCCGCGTCGGAGGCGAGCTCGTCAGAGATGAGAGTCTTGTCAAGGAGATCGGCGAGGCTGCTCGCCGCGCAGATGTTGGTGAAGCCTAGTAACACGTCGTGGCAAGCGCCATCGGGCGTGCCGGGCTGGCTACGCTCGCGGGGGAGGAAGAGGGTTCCCGTCCAGAACAGGTCTCCGGACGGCGGTGCACCTAGCCCCACGGTGGGCGCCAAATGTCGGGTGGTAGGTACGACATATGCCAATGGGTGGCTTATCATTGTGGGAGCCAGTAAGACGTCGCCGGTGCCTGGAAACGGGATGAGGCGAAGACATGCACGCCGGCGAATCTTACCCAGCTTCGGGGCTCTCCTTGGAGATAACACCCCTACTGCTGCTCTGTGGGGTCTCCGCATGGTCACTAGATGAACAAGTAGCTACACGGTGCTCCTTGAGCTGTTTGGCGAGAGGAGGAAGAAGGGCACGACTTGCTCTCTTCTCCTCCCTATGTGGTGTCTGGAGCTAGCAGGGATTCATCCCCTTGCATGGGTGTCCCGGGGGGTTTATATAGGCCTACCCCCCGGGGGTACAATGGTAATCCGGCTGGGCATGGGGCCCAGCCGTCTGTGTCTATGCTCGCCGGCTTCCGCGCCGACTGCTGGGGCCCGCCGACTGGTGGGTCCCGCCGGCTGCCGGCTCCTGGGTCGACAGGCAGGCCCCACTGTCTAGGGCCTTGTCGGTGGCTGGTTACTGTTGCTCAATCTTGGTGACGAGGGCTTCGTCGAGGTAAGCGTGGCTACAGTGCTGCCGTCCGGCGGGTGATCACTGTAGCCTCACCGCGTCTTGTCTCCTTAATGGGGCGTCTCCTTCGAGGGGGTTGCAAGCTGGCTGGAGAGAGCCGGCTCCGTCTTGGGCCGACTGGGGGAGGCCAGGCCGCCTTCGGGTGTCTCTCTGCCCGAAGGGGCCCAGCGCCCGTGGGCCACTCTAGCAGCCCGTCGTGGATGACATCAGGGTCGTCCTGGCAACAGTGCCGCGCCGGACGGGTCATGGCCACCCGTATGGCGCACTGTGCCAGGCGTGCTCCGGGATTCGGGGGTGGCCAGCCTTACTGTAGCCACGCCCCGTCACATCGCCGTTATGTGGGTGCAGACTTCGAGGGTACGATCTCGTCCGCTTTATGGGAGCCGGCTCCTTGGAGGTGGCCTTCTCGCAGCCGGCTCCTCGGAGCCGGCCCTCCCGCGGCTTTCTTCATGAGGGCTGAAGTCGGGCCGCCTTCCAATAGCCGGCCTGGGAGACAGCCGGCCAGGGGAAGGCGGCCCCATGTCTTGGATTCTTGAGAGCCGGATCGGCTCGTAATTTTTTCAGAAAGGCCAGGGGGAGCCGGCTAGGCTACCCGTGGTCACTTACTCCGACACTCAGCCGTCTTCAATAAGAGGAGCCCCGGTGCCGGTGCTGCTGGCCTCCCCAGCAAACTCCGCCCACTGGGCGAGTTCCTTCTCCTCTACGGCCGCCGCGGCCTTGTCCTCCACGCCGCCGGCGCTGCCGGCCTCCTTGGCGAGCTCCGCCTCCGCCGCCTTGGCGGCGATGTAGTCCAGCTTTGCCCGGGTGGTGTCCTGGACCGGCCGCGGCTCGTCGCGGACGTACTGTAGGGGATCGTAGCAGAAATTTAAAATTTTCTATGGATCACCAAGTTCAATCTATGGAGTCATCTAGCAACGAGAGAGAGAGAGAGAGAGGAGTGCACCTACATACCCTTGTAGATCGCGAGCAGAAGCGTTCAATAGAACGGGGTTGATGGAGTCGTACTCGTCATGATCCAAATCACCGATGATCCTAGCGCTGAACGGACGGCACCTCCACGTTCAACACACGTACGGAGCGGAGATGTCTCCTCCTTCTTGATCCAGCAAGGGGAAGGAGAAGTTGATGGAGATCCAGCAGCACAATGGCCTGGTGGTGGAAGCAGTGGGATTCCAGCAGGGCTTCGCCAAGCGCTACTGGAGGAGGAAGAGGTGTCACGGGAGGGAGAGGGAGGCGCCAGGGCTTAGGGTGCAGCTGTCCTCCCTTCCCTCCACTATATATAGGGGCTAGGGGGGCGCATGCCCCCTTGGAGATCCCATCTAGAGGGGGTGGCGGCCCCTCGGCGGGCAACGTCCCCCTTAGGGTTTCCAACTAGGGGGGCGCATGCCCCCTCGGGGGGCAACGGCCCCCTAGGG
This sequence comes from Triticum aestivum, assembly GCF_018294505.1. Taxonomy (NCBI): domain Eukaryota; kingdom Viridiplantae; phylum Streptophyta; class Magnoliopsida; order Poales; family Poaceae; genus Triticum; species Triticum aestivum. The sequence goes on from NC_057803.1 coordinate 480,752,161, forward strand.
TTTCCAACCAGGGGGCAACGGCCCCCTAGGTTTCCAACCCTAGGCGCCTTGGGCCCTTGGGTGGGGCGCACCTGCCCACCAGGGGCTGGTTCCCGCACCTCTTCAGCCCATGGGGCCCTCCGGGATACGTGGACCCACCCGGTGGACCCCTGGGACCCTTCCGGTGGTCCCGGTACAAGTGACCCCCGAAACTCTCCCGGTGGCTGAAACTGGACTTCCTATATATAAATCTTTACCTCCGGACCATTCCGGAACTCCTCATGACATCCGGGATCTCATCCGGGACTCCGAACAACTTTCGGTTAACCGCATACTAATATCTCTACAACTCTAGCGTCACCGAACCTTAAGTGTGTAGACCCTACGGGTTCGGGAGACACGTAGATATGACCGAGACAACTCTCCGGTCAATAACCAATAGCGGGATTTGGATACCCATGTTGGCTCCCACATGCTCCATGATAATCTCATCGGATGAACCACGATGTCGAGGATTCAATCAATCCCGTATACAATTCCCTTTGTCAATTGGTATGTTACTTGCCCGAGATTCAATCATTGGTATCCCAATACCTCGTTCAATCTCGTTACCGGCAAGTCACTTTACTCGTTCCGTAACACATCATCCCGTGACCAACCCTTAGTCACATTGAGCTCATTACGATGATGTCTTACCGAGTGGGCCCAGAGATACCTCTCCGTCATACGGAGTGACAAATCCCAGTCGATTCGTGCCAACCCAATAGACACTTTCGGAGATACCCGTAGTGCACCTTTATAGCCACCCAATTACGTTGTGACATTTGGCACACCCAAAGTATTTGTACAATATTCGAGAGTTGCATAATCTCATGGTCTAAGGAAAAGATACTTGACATTAGAAAAGCTTTAGCAAACGAACTACACGATCTTGTGCTATGCTTAGGATTGGGTCTTGTCCATCACATCATTCTCCTAATGATGTGATCCCGTTATCAATGACATCCAATGTCCATGGTCAGGAAACCATGACCATCTATTGATCAACAAGCTAGTCAACTAGAGGCTTACTAGGGACATGTTGTGGTCTATGTATTCACACATGTATTATGGTTTCCAGTTAATACAATTATAGCATGAACAATAGACAATTATCATGAACAAGGAAATACAATAATAACCATTTTATTATTGCCTCTAGGGCATATTTCCAACACGTACTTCTCCTCTAGATTGTCGAAGAACTCCTGCACCCGCTCTCTGACGGCACGACCTAGTTGGGGACGGGGCCATGCGCGTTACAGTCCGGCATCATGGCGATGATGTCGTTCCGGTGCGAGTTATTGCTCAGCGGGACCAACCCCGCCGGCAACCCAAACAAGGGCCCCTTGGTGACCTTGCCGGCCCTTGCGGCCTTGCCGGACCTCTCAGCCCGACCATCGCAGCCCATGTCGAGCTGGATGAGCCGCTGGCAGAAGTGGGCGTGTGGCAGCACCGTGAAGTTGTGGTCGAGGCCGGGGCGAAGCCTCATGATATCGGCCTCATTCCTGAAGAGCCAGGCCGGCCTTCCCTTGTTATGCAGTGGAGCGATCCGACGGCGGATGAAATCCGCCCCGATCATCTCAAGGGTGAGCCCGACCTCGGTGAGACAGAGAATCCGGGTGATGGTGACCTTAGGCTTGTCGTCCTGGGCGTCGACGTCGCCCCAGTCAGGCCTGCGAACCGGCGGCGCCTGGCGAACCGGGCAGAACTCCTGTGGGTCGTCCTCCTCGATCCAGCACCACCGGCTCCGCCATTCTTCCCACCTCTCCTTCTAGGCGCCATTTGGGTACGCGACCCCTTTGGACCTCAGGATCCAGGTGACGCAACCAGAGATGGCGCCTCCCCTCTAGATACGAGGGTGAAAGTAGTGGCGGAAGAGCGCCGTGTTGGGGACGACTCCGGCGAAGCCCTCACAAAGGTGGGCAAAAAGATCTATGCATGCCACGACATTTGGGGTAAAATCTAAAAGGTGGAAGCCAAATGTGTGCATGACATCATTGAAGAAATCGGAGAAAGGAGGGCAGAGGCCGCAAGAGAAGAAGTCGACGAAAAAGGGTACCGATTCGGGGCGGCCTTGGCGCAGTTGGCGGGGACGATGCGGGTGGCTGGATGCTCCGTCTCCTTCCCCCCCCCCCCGTCTTGCACCCCCACAGGGGCTTGAAGCTATCCCGGAGCTCGAACACGTCGACCGTCGAGGGGAAGTAGGAGAGCTGCGTCCGCTGCGCTGCCAATGCACTCTCTGGTGCCTCCATCGCTCTGGCATCCTTGGCCACTCCCTTGCCCTTGGTGGATTTGGGTGCCATGGTGGCTGGGGGGAGCAATAGACAGAAGACGGCGGAGATGCAGCGGCGGCAAGCGAAGGCGAGAGCTCGAGAAGGAGGAAGGAAGGGGGCGGCGGCTCTGAGATTGGAGAAGACGCATGGAAGGGGGTAAAGTGAGCAGCGCGCCCTTGGTTATTCCTTTTTTATGGGGAAGGCGCGGGCTGCTTCCTTTCCCATTAACCACGATGTGACGCATGCGTGCGGAAACCGTCCCACGCATGACCCCACATCACGCACGACCCTCCACATTGCGCGTTCAACGCGGGTCGTGGGGAAGCGCAGTGGACGAGAAGCTACTGCGGTAGAATCCGCCCCACCTACCCGTGCACCATTCTGGGCCTAGCCCAACAACGCATCACGCTTATATATGTATGGCCCAGGACCGGGAGCTCCTATCGGTGTACAAAAGTAGGGGCTCTCCATTTGACCCCTTTACTTGTGCGCGAGCGGTCAGAGCCACGCGCCGCGGCCACACTTAAAAGGGCAGAGGAGGGAAGCTGGAGAGAAGCCGAAGCACCAAAGCAAACAAGACAACGCCAAGGCCGAGAGCACAAAGAGCAGAGGGACGAAGCAGGTTCCCCCGGCAAGACCCTTGACGGGGCAGCTCGCCCAACGCCAGTGGAGTGCACCACCCTTGAGCCCACGGTTTCCAACACCATCAACCACGTTGGGCCAGGGCTCGGGAGGCACCTCCATGGTGGCATGCAGATCTTTGTGAAGAAATAGAAACACTCAGGATCAGATGAGGACTAGAAGATGGCGACCCTCGGCAGGATCCTAGCCGAGGAAGTCCACAAGGCCCCCGGCAAGACCCTTGCCGGGGATGATAGCAAGGCCCCCGACAAGACCCTTGCCGGGGATGACGGCAACGCCACGGCAAGACCCTTGCCGGGCCCCCGACAAGGCCTTTTCCGAGGGCATCAGCAGGGCCACTGTCAGAACCGTACCAGCCAAGACTACCACCGCCGTCCGCATGCAGCTGCCAGCCCAACTAGTTGGGTAGGCACCTGCGTGGCAACATACAACTTCCAGGCCAAATCAGTAGGAACCTGCGTGGTGGCATGCGGACCTTCATGAAGGCCCTACCACCGCACCACCTCAGCTGCCTGCCTGCCTGCCTACATGGCACTGCATGCATAGCTAGCCTAGGCGCGCGTCGAAGCAAGGAGGAGCGGTGACGGACGGGATGGGCCTCGGTCCCGTCCCCGATAAAGCTAAGGGACACCTAAGCGATGCATTAAATGCGTCTTGTCCTGTAATACTGGCGATAAGCTCGCAGTACTGTAGGCCTTCCCACCTCCTGTGTGCCACTATGGCAGCCCCTTTCGACTATAAAAGGAGGCCCATGTCATGCTGGAGGGGGATTCGGCTCATTTGAACTACACAGCCACCATAGCTAGTTCGAAAGCCCAAGAACACTGAATACATCCACCAAAGCAGGACTAGGGTTTGACGCATCCTCATGGCCTGAACCTGGGTAAACGATCCTCGTGCTGACTGCTAATCCTGCTCTTCTCACGACCCCGTGCCTCGGCAACCGTAGTAGGGATTCTTGTGATCCCATAGGTGTCGTTTCCCACCGACAAACGGAGTCCAAACGGAATGAAACCTTTGGGAGCGTGATTTTTGGAACAAACATGATCCAGAGGACTTGGAGTGGATGTCAAGCAATCAACAAGGTGGCCACAAGGCAGGGGGTGCGCCAACCCCCCTGGGCGCGCCCTCCCCCCTCGTGGGCCCCTCGTGGCTCAACCGACCTACTTCTTTCTCCTATATATGTTCACATACCCCAAAAACATCCAGGAGCACCACGAAACCCTATTTCCACCGCCGCAACCTTCTGTACCCAAGAGGTCCCATCTTGGGGCCTTTTCCGGAGCTCCGCAGGAGGGGGCATTGATTATGGAGGGTCTCTACATCAACTCCATGGCCCCTCCGATGATGTGTGAGTAGTTTACCTTAGACCTTCGGGTCCATAGCTACTAGCTAGATGGCTTCTTCTCTCTCTTTGGATCTCAATACCAAGTTCTCCTCAATATTCTTGGAGATCTATTTGATGTAACTCTTTTTGCGGTGTGTTTGTCGAGATCCGATGAATTGTGGGTTTATGATCAAGATTATCTATGAACAATATTTGAATCTTCTCTGAATTATTTTATGTATGATTGGTTATCTTTGCAAGTCTCTTCAAATTATCAGTTTGGTTTGGCCTACTAAATTGATGTTTCTTGCAATGGGAGAAGTGCTTAGCTTTGGGTTCAATCTTGCGGTGCTCGATCCCAGTGACAGAAAGGGACACGACACGTATTATACTGTTGCCATCGAGGATAAAAAGATGGGGTTTATATCATATTGCATGAGTTTATCCCTCTACATCATGTCATCTTGCTTAAGGCGTTACTCTGTTCTTATGAACTTAATACTCTAGATGCATGCTGGATAGTGGTCGATGTGTGGAGTAATAGTAGTAGATGCAGGCAGGAGTCGGTCTACTTGTCATGGACGTGATGCCTATATACATGATCATGCCTAGATATTCTCATAATCATTTGCTTTTCTATCAATTGCTCGACAGTAATTTGTTCACCCACTGTAATACTTATGCTATCTTGAGAGAAGCCACTAGTGAAACCCATGGCCCCCGGGTCTATTTTCCATCATACAAGTTTCCAATATATTTTATTTTGCAATCTTTACTTTCAATCTATATCATAAAAATACCAAAAAAAATTATCTTATTATTATTATCTCTATCAGATCTCACTCTTGCAAGTGGCCGTGAAGTGATTGACAACCCCTTTATCGCGTTGGTTGCGAGGTTCTTATTTGTTTGTGTAGGTACGAGGTGACTCGCGCGTGGTCTCCTACTGGATTGATACCTTGGTTCTCAAAAACTGAGGGAAATACTTATTGTGCTTTGCTGCATCACCCTTTCCTCTTCAAGGGAAAACCAACGCAGTGCTCAAGAGGTAGCAAGAAGGATTTTTGGCGCCGTTGCCGGGGAGATCTACGCCAAGTCAAGACATACCAAGTACGCATCACAACTCTTATCCTTCGCATTACATTATTTGCCATTTGCCTCTCGTTTTCCTCTCCCCCACTCACCCTTGCCGTTTTATTCGCCCTCTTTTTCCGTTCCCCTTCTCTTTTCCAGTTTGCCTCTTTTTCTTGTTTCTTGTTTGCTTGTGTGTTGGATTGCTTGCTTGTCACGATGGCTCAAGATAATACTAAATTGTGTGACTTTGCCAATACCAACAATAATGATTTATTAGCACTCCGGTTGCTCCTCTTACCGATGTTGAATGTTGTGAAATTAATACTGCTTTGTTGAATCTTGTCATGAAAGATCCGTTTTCTGGCCTTCCTAGTGAAGATGCCGCTACCCATCTGTCGGGGAGGCTGATTCCACCAACACCTATGGGGACAGGGCCCCTTTCGGTTCGGTGGGGGGCGGAGGTCGCACAAAGAGCGGATCGAGGCAGTACACGCGAGCGGTTTTTACCCAGCTTCGGGCCGCACGGATGCGTAAAACCCTACTGCTGCTTGTTTGTGTGTATTGAATTCTTGCTCAGGAGCGATGGACGCTGCCAGACTGAGCGTGAGAGTGTTCCTGGTGCTTCTGGATGAGCCGAGCCGAACGAACCTCCGGACCCCTTCTACGTTGCGCTTGGGCCTCCTTTTATACTTTCAAGGGGTCACCGACAGGTGGCAACGTAGACAAGAAGGGTAAAAATGGAAAAGGGTGCGGTAGGTGCAGCTACCGCTACTGTGGATATAGTGCACCCTACCTAACTCTGACGGCAGGGGACAAGGGCATTAAATGCCTGTCTGAGTTGCCTAAACAGTGCAAAAAGTGACCATTAGGAGCGCCACCGTTTGCCACGATGACCTTCTCTTCATCTCCGCTTGCCACCTCGCACCCCTAGCTGCACAGCCTCCTGCCACGTGTGCTTGGGAGAGTCCTAGAGCGACACGTTAGCAGGTGTGCTGGAGCGCGGGCACGAAGTGGGGGTTTCCCGCGGCAAGCTCCTTGCCGCGGTCGTCGTCTTGTCGTGTTTGGGAGCTTGTCGCTCACCGGGCCTTGCCGGGACGCAGGGCGCGTCGCGGCAAGCTTTCTTGGTATGCCTTGAGTGGCCTTCCCGGCAAGCTCCTCTTGCCGGGGTCTTGTCTCTTCCCGGCAAGCTCCTCTTGCCGGGGCCTGGGTTTGAGTACTTTGTTCTTGAATGGTCTTTAAGGGAACCACGGAGGGTCTTGGCGGTCACCCGGCAAGCCTTGCCGCGGGATGCTGCGACTGCCCGTGCACAAGTTCGGGGTACTAGGGTACCCCTACTCTAGTACACCGACAGGAGCCCCCGGGCCTGGGCCATACACGGTGCCGAGCGCTGTTGGGCCAGGCCCAAAACAGTGCACGGGCACGCGTGGCCTAGGTCACGCCACATATCTCTCCGCTCCCACCGCGCACGCCTAGAACGGCATGCGTCAAACGCGGCGTCGTGGGTGACGCGGGCGGCGTGCACGGGGCTAAGCCCCTCGAGCATGCGTCAGGCCACGATGATGGGGACGGTTCACGCCCTCCTCCCTAAACGGAGGTAGGCGTGGGGGCGTGGTGCATTTACTGGACGGGGCCGGTGCGCGGTTTTCGGGACGCCCACTCCCCGTGATCACGGGGCGGAGCGAGGCCGCCTCACCTGTCGCCTTGGTTCTGCATCTTCGCCACACAGCTCCCATGAGCTTGGGGTCGCGGACGGTGGGAGTGGGAAACTGGGCCGTCGCGAGCAGAGGCAGCGGGTTGGCCTCGACTCCCTGCTCTTCCCGTGCCTTGATTCGCTGAGCGGGGCGGCCGAGCCCCCACCTCGCTCCTTTATAAAGAGCGGGAGGGGAGCGCAGAAACCCGCACTCTCTCATCTCCTCCTTTCTTCAGCTTCTGCTCCCCTTTCTCTCATTCGCCATGGAGAAAGGGAAACCAGGCCCTTCATCGGTGGCGGCGAGGGTCGTCGCCAGACAGCGCATCTCTCCATCTTCTGCACCCGTGGTGGCAGAGCCAGCCATGAGGAGAAGAGGGAGGGGGCGAGGTCGCGGACGAGGTCGAGGACGAGGTCGAGGCGCTCGGGGAAGAGGCGGACGGGGCGGCGCGTCAACTTCACCTCCGTCGGCGGCTCCTCCCCCCACAGCAGTCCATATAGGGGATGACCCTTGCGAGTTCTTCGTCAGGCTGCGCCGGGCGCCTCGTCGTCGCCTCCGGCTTCCAGCTCCGTTTGCGCGCACGATGGAGTTGGACCCGCCCGAGACACTGAGACTGCACATGAGGGGCTGTGGGATCAGCGGCACGCGAGTCCGCGTTGTATTCCCAGCCCCTAATGTGATGTATCTTGATCGAGGGTGGAAGACGTTCGCCCGCATCCACAGCTTGATGGAGGGGTTTACCCTCCATTTTAAGTTGATGGAGGGCGATCTCCTCTCCGTCAAGGTCTTCGGGTGCTTCGGCACTCGGGCGAAGTGCTTTGTGGACAGCTCCTCCGACAGCGAAGGCTCCTCCTCGAGCGAGAGTGACGAGGAGGAGAGCGACAGCGACGACGAGGGTAGCGGGCGGTGGGGTGGCGGGTCCGACTAGGCGTCGGGCGCCACTTCGCACGGCACCGGCGGCCCCATCATCCGTGTCGCCGGCTCCTTGAACTCCCCGGGGTCGTCTCCTTGGGCGGCTGGCGTAGGGAGGCTGCGGAAGGGGAAGAGGGCTGGCAACAAGGCCGTCAGGTCGGAGTACGAGGGCGTGGTGCCCTCGACAGCATGCTGACGTCCTGCCGCCCCGTCTTCGAGCCCCGCTTCCGGCGCCGCCATCGCCGTCCAGCCTTCGGACGGCCCCCGGGATGTTCTCTTGGCGTCTTCTGGCACCCGTAGCTCGCCTATGCGCTCCTTTTGCCCTTTTCGCCTCCTTGACCTGCCTCCTGAAGAGAGGGACAGGAAAGGGATTACGGGCATCTTATCTTTTTAATTTGTAAGCCCTCGGGCCTTAGCTGTATCTAGAACTTGTAATCCTCTCTTTCATGTTTTTCATCCTCTATGGACTGTACCTGAGTGGGATGTTTTTTAATGAAAAGGGGATGCTTGCCGGGTTATTTGTCTCGTGAGTTGAACCCACGCCAAGGAGCAAATCCTTGGTGTCCTTCGGACAGACATTTCATCTCCCGGCAACAAGCCCTGCCGCCTTCCCACGTCGCTCGACCTTTCTCACGCCTTTGACGGAGGCGGGAACGAGGTGGGTGCGGTCTCCTCGTTTCATCCCTTTGCTGCCGCGACTACGACCAAACTTGGCCCCGGGAACGAGCCCCAGGGCCTAGAGTTGAGGGAGCACGGCAGTTTCCGGGAAGAAACGCGGTTTCGCATTCCCCAGTCCATAAGAGGATGCATGATGAGGGATGAAAGACTTATCTGATATTGCAGCCCCCGGCAACTCTGGTTTGCCGTGGACGATTCTTGGCACTCGCAGCCCCCAACGATTCTGGCTTGCCGGGCCCCAGGTGCCGTCCGTTTTCTTCTTCTCTTGTCGTTGCCAGTCATGTCATAAGAACACTTTATTAGAGGCGCGACAAGTTGTTTTTGTAATATAACTCTATCTTATGCAAAAAATTGTTGTGTTACTTCCTTTACTCGACTCTTGGCTTTGTATGGTTCTGCCCTACGCTTTCTAGGGAAACTTGCCGGCGCAGGTACCCTTGCCGCGAGCGCCGAGTGCGGAACTTCAGCAGCCTGCTGGCGGGGTCGCTACCGACAAGCAACCTTGTCGCAACTAGTTGCAGCTCACTTAAGTTGTTGAGCGGATTCGAAACAAAGTAAGGGCGCTAGCGGCTCGCTTAAGTTGCTGAGCGGACTCGAAGCAAAGTAAGGGCGCTAGCAGCTCACTTAAGTTGTTGAGCCGACTCGAAACAAAGTAAAGGCGCAACTAGCTACGAGTTGGTTCCTCCGCGCACAGGTTTTCCATACAAAGCACGGTCGTTCAAGGAAAATAACTCAAAAACTTAAAAAACTGATTGCTCAAGTTTTAGCAACTTAGCTTTTTTGTCGTCTGCTTCCCGGCAAGGAGAAACTTTCTTGAACGGCCTGGTCCACACCATTATCTTCTCCTTCCCCCCCGGTAAACCTTGTGGGCGAGGGAACCTTCCTTCTTTTGAGAAAGAAACAGAGAAATAAAGTAATGATATGGAGCCTTGGGCTCGTTATTGCTTACCGGGATTTGGTGCTGCACAAAGTGTCAGATAACATATGCAAAAAAGGATTATAGCATAAAAAACTGACAAGATGTGCGGGGCACATGAACTTTACTGGTGCACGGGGTCTGCGCCCGGCTTTGTACAAAGGATTACATGCAACAGCGGCAAGACTTGTACAAAAGGTGGTTGCCGGAAAAGCTTCCGGCAACCGCGCCTTACGGGTAAAACTTACGAAGATGTTCAATGTTCCAGGAGTTGCTCACTGGAGTGCCATCTTCGGTCTCAAGGCGGACAACACCGGGCCTAGTGACTCGTTTCACCCGATAAGGGCCTTCCCACTTCGGCGTCAACTTGTTGGAATTCTTGGCGGACTGAACGCACCGAAGAACAAGGTCGCCTTCCTCTAAGCTCCTGGCTTTAACTTTGCAGCTATGGTAGCGACGCAAAGCTTGCTGGTAGCGAGCGGCTCGCACAGCAGCTTGGAGATGGTCTTCCTCAAGGAGCAGCGCGTCATCTTGTCGCAGCTGCTCTTGCTCGAGCTCATCATAAGCGAGCACTCGAGGTGACCCGTAAACGAGTTCCATGGGGAGAACTGCCTCTGCTCCATAGACTAGAGCAAAGGGTGTCTGGCCAGTGGCTCGATTTGGCGTTGTCCTGATCGACCAAAGAACCACCGGCAGCTCCTCGATCCAGTTTCTTCCGCAGTTGTGCAGCCTGTCGAAAGTTCTGGTCTTGAGGCCTCGTAGCACTTCAGCATTTGCCCTCTCCGCTTGACCGTTGCTTCTTGGGTGAGCAACAGAAGCGAAGCAGACCTTGGCGCCAAGATCTTGGACATACTGCATGAAGGTGCGGCTCGTAAATTGCATGCCGTTGTCGGTGATGATCCTGTTAGGAACCCCGAAACGGCAAACAATCGACCTGAAGAACTTGACTGCTGACTGTGCTATCACCTTCCTCACTGGTTCCACTTTCGGCCACTTTGTGAACTTGTCGATTGCAATGTACAAGAAATCAAAGCCCCCGAGAGCTCGGGGGAAAGGGCCGAGGATGTCGAGCCCCCAGACCGAAAATGGCCAGGATAAAGGGATCGTCTGGAGAGCTTGAGCTGGCTGTTGTATCTGTTTGGAATGGGACTGGCACGCTTCACACTTGGTTACTTGTGCAGTTGCATCTTGAAGGGCTGTCGGCCAGAAGAAGCCTTGTCAGAATGCTTTGCCGGCAAGTGCTCTTGCGCCAATGTGGTGACCACATATGCCTCCATGTATCTCTGCCAACAGTTGTTGTCCATCTTCCCGGCGAATGCACTTCAATTTCACACCGTTGAGTCTTATTCTGTATAGTGTGTTGTCGACAAACTTGTACATACTTGACTGCCGGGCTACTCTTTCAGCTTCTTCTTGCTCTTCGGGAAGCTCTCCTGTCTGAAGGAAATGGACAATCTGTTGCGCCCATGCTGGAGGTTGTGGCTCGACAACATGGACTAAAGGCGTATCTGTTGCTGCGGGAACATCCGCTTCTACGGCAAGAACCTGCGGTTCGGCCGGAGCGTGATATTCCCCGGCAAGCTTGCCGGAGCAAAACTTGTCGGGAGCGTTTGCTTCAACGGAACAAACCAAGAGGTTCGCCGGAGCAGACTGCTCCTCAGCACTCTTGGCGTCGATCTTGGGGACCTTCTTGGCGGCGGCTTCGGGAAGCTCTGTCGGAAAGTAGTCACCAGAAACCAACTTCCTCTTCTTATTCTATCCAGTTGATGGTGTCACAGATGGTTGAGTCAGCTTGAGCACAAAGATCCCTGGTTCCACAGGTAACTTTAGTGCAGCGCACTTTGACAGGCCATCAGCAATGTCGTTCTGAGCTCGTGGAACGTGTTCCATTTGCAGGCTGTCAAAGTGTTCTTCCAGCTTTCTCACTTCATCAACATAAGCTTCCATCAATGGACTCTGGTAGTTCTTGTTCACTTGGCGGACGACAAGCTGCGAGTCACCCCTTACAATGAGTTTCTTGATCCCAAGGTCGGCTGCGATTCTGAGGCCGGCAAGCAAACCCTCATACTCTGCAGTATTGTTCGTTGCTTGCTCCTTGGGAAAGTGCATCTGGACTACGTACTTGAGGTGCTCTCCGGTGGGTGCGATAAGCAGCACGCCAGCACCGGCGCCTTGCAACGAGAAGGCACCATCAAAGTACATCAGCCACTCTTTGCTTGTCTCCTTGACGGGGATGCTCGTTTCTGGAATTTCTTCATCTGGAGTTGGCGTCCACTCTGCTATGAACTCTGCCAATGCCCTGCTTTGGATCGTTGCAGTGCTCTCAAACTTGAGGCCAAAGCTTGACAGTTCCAATGCCCACTCGACAATCCTGCCTGTTGCTTCTGGATTCTGCAGTATCCTCTTCAGCGGAAAGCGAGTGACAACTGTGATCTCGTGTGCCTGGAAGTAATGGCGCAGCTTTCTCGAGGCCATGTGTCAGGACCCCGACTCAATGCCACATCGATCTAGCATGTAACACCTCATATCACTTTGCGGCCTCACGCACGGTATCCCCACGGGTGTCGCCTTACCTTTGCCCGGGACCGTTTGTGCCTTTTGGCACACGTATATGATGGTGTCGCTAGCATCCATATGATAAAGAGCCTGGGCTGACATGGCTAGTCGTAAACCCAAAGTGGCACTAACTTACAGGGACAGGCATCCATGACCCAGCATCGAACGTGTCGGTCATCAGCGAGTGAATCCAGGCTGTAGCACTGGGCTAACAGGACTCCGGTGAATCGGGCTGTAGCAGGCTAACAAGACTCCGGTATTCATCGCGTGACATTTCCCCGAAGGGACAGACACAGGATCGAAGAAGGACACATGCCGGCCAGCCTAAGTGTTCCGGAGCAGTAGCAAGCTACCAGGGCTCAGTGGAAGCACTAGGAGACATTTCCCGGTAAGAGAGGCTACTAAGAATAAACAACTAGATAGTCAGATCCCACACATAGCAATACACATTACACGTACGCATAACATGCAAGTATGTGATGTACAACATGGCATCACAGCATAACTCAACAATCATATAGATAAAGGCTCAGAAGAGCCATCATAGCATTTATTACAAACAGGGGTCACATGACCCAACATTCAGAGCAATCAAGCAACAAACGGAAGCATTACATGTCTGAGTACAGACATCTATAAATGAAAAAGGCTGAAAGCCTGACTATCTACAACGTCCGATCAAGATCGTAGCTGAGGTACAAGCTACTCGTCGAAGTCCACGAGAACACTAATAAGACCGAAGTCTCCGCTGCAAAAACATAAATAAAGCAACATGAGTACAAAGGTACTCAGCAAGACTTACATCAGATCCTATCATACATGCATTGGTATCAAGAGGGTAATGTGGGGTTTAGTTGCAGCAAGCCAGCTTTGACTCTGTGGCTATCCTGTTCTACGACTACCAGAAACTCTTGAGGTGAGACAACGTACACGAGTCCACTAATCACCACACAATACACTACTATGGATTCATCCTCGTCTCCCTACGAGAAGGCCATCCATAGCACTCACACTTGTCTTGAGCTTTTTAGAGTATCCACTTAAAGTTGTCTATGTACCATGTAAGCATCCAAGAAGTCCATAACCGCGGACCCGGCTATTCGAATAGATCATGTTAACCCTGCAGGGGTGTACTTCTTCACACACGCTCTCGCCACTTACCGCCATGTACACGTCATGTATCTCAGGAACCTTCAAGCGGAAGCCTGGCGAGGGTGTCGGCCACGACCTGACTAACCACACAAGACTCTAGTCCAGGTTTATCGCCTATTCGGGTTCCATCCGCAAGGAGATCCGGCCGGGGTGTCGCTCACGGCCCCAAACGATGTGAGCAGGGTTCCCAAGCCCACCATCCGGGTGCCACTTGGTACACCGTGCCACCTGTGCCTAGTCTGTCCCAAGCCCACCCTGCCGGGTGCCACTTGGTAGAAAAATAGCACTACCTACAAACACCAGAAACTAGTTGCGACTCCTAGACAGAGACCAAGTTGGTTAATAAGTCGAGAGAGTCAATTAAGGATCCCAATGTGTGGTAGTATCAAGTCATTGGACAACATACATAGAACTCAGTGCTTAAGGACGGTTCCAGTGAGACAACCCACCATGTACTCCTACATGGCCTCTCACCGCTACCTTTACCAAATCGTGTTCACACACTTCACTCTCAACATCAGAACATATCATAACACTCCAATTCATTCCCAATGAACCAGACCTGACACAAATCTAAGCAATAGCAGGCATAGCATGGTAGAAACACATCAGTGGCTTCAATCAACTCCTACACATGCTAGTGGGTTTCAACTATTTACTGTGGCAATGACAGGTCATGCAGAGGAATGGGTTCAACTACCGCAGCACAAAGTAGCAGATGAATCGCTGTTGTCCTAATGCAATAACTGAGAGCAGGAGCGAGAGAGTAGGATTGTATCGGAATGAACAAGGGGGTTTGCTTGTCTGGTAAATCAACAAGGGAGGCACTGCTTCATAGACAGGCACTCTGGAACAGCTCTGGAGCAGGACCTATCGAGAAGGAACGGTGCCGGCAATCAATACACAAACATATGCAACAATATGATGCATGAACATGGCATGAAGATGTGATGTTGTTTGAGCTAATGCAACTAGTAATCATTTGGTTTGAAGTCCATTTGAACCATAAGCTCAAATGCATCTCCAAAGTAAGCTCTTATATATGCCATAATGTGTTTTCACCTATACAGCAAGTATAAGTTGGTTTGTCATGCATGAAACTAGTACAGATGGAAAGGTTGCATTTTTATGATAATTTTTCATATATAAATTATTTTAATCTGAGCTACGGTTGAATTTCTATGAATTTTTTGAAGTTTAAATCAATTTCTGGAATTTCCTGAATTAAAATAATTCCAGAAAATAAATAATTACGTCAGCATGACGTCAGCACGACGTCAGCAGTCAACTGCGGCTGACTGGGGTCAAACCTGATGTGTGGGGTCCACACGTCAGTGACAGGGGGTTAAACAGGGGGTTAATTTAATCCTAATTAAAAGTTAGTGGCGCTGGGGCCCACTGTCAGTGTCAGGGGGGGGGTTAGTTAACGGTGATTAGCACTAAGCTAATCACCTGGCCGACGGGGCCCACGCGTCAGTGACCCTGGGGGGTCAAACCCCAGGTCGAACAAGTCAAACCCGCCGGCGGTTAGTCGCCGGCGAGGTCCGCGGCGTACTTGTGCCCCGGGTTTCCTCTGTGGTGCTCCAAATGGCGCGCGGCTAGGTGCGTTGGAAAGCTAGCTCGATGGCGCGTCGGGCGGTGGCTGTGGCTGGGCCTGGGGTGGCCGGAGTCGACGGCGGCGAGCTCGGCTGCGGCCGCCGGAGTTCGGTCGTGCACGAAAACGCGGTTGGAGCTCGAAGGCGAGCGAAGCAAAGCGCTAGGGATGCTCTACGGGGCCTTACGAACTTGTTGGACTCGCCAGGGTGACCAAATGGTCACCGGAGCTGCGTCGACGGCGAGCTCGGCGGCGGCGGAGGTTCGGCCGTGGTGGGGAACGGAGCTACGGCGCGGGAACGAGGGGGAGAAGAGAGGGAAAACAGGGAGATGCTCACGGTGGATCCAGCGAAGGCGTCAGCGGGCTCGGGGACGTCCTGCGTGCGGCGAATCGACGACGGTGGTGGTCGGAGCCCGAGGTGGAAGACGACGGCGACGGCGGCTCCACAGGGCGCTCCGTCTTGCGTGGCTCGACGAGGAGGTAGAGGGGGTCGCGGTGGATCTGGGGAGCGTGTCGGGGAGGCGAAGGGAGGCCGGTGGCGGCGGCTATGGCGAACGGCGGCGACCGACGCGTTCGGACACGGGAGAGAGAGAGCGAGGGAGAGGAGAGGAAGAATCGGGGGAGAGTGAGAGGGTACGGGGGGGGGCATGGCAACGTGCGGGATCGTCCAGAGCGACGAGGGGGGGCGCCAGGCAAGCAGGGAGGCTGGTGGCGTGGCGCGGTGGCGTGCGCGCGCGCCGGGCACGCTCCCCTCCCTCTGTCGAGGACGAAGACGACAGAGGAGGAGGCGGGCTGTGCCGCCTGCTGGCTGGGCCGGCCTGCTGCTGCTGGGCCAGAGGCGCCAGGCAGAAGCCCAGGTAAGGTTTTTCCTGTTTTATTTCTTTTCTAATTTTTCTGACATTTGTTTTGATTTAATTAAAATATTAAATCATTTAATTACCTTATGCCAATTTTTGCAGGAGCTAACTATATTATTCCAGAGCTCCCCAACAGGTGGCATAATTTTTGGACATATATTAATATATATAACTAATATATTTCCAATGCAAATATTTATCGGATTAATCCAAATGGCCAAAATAAATATCCATGAGCTCCTAAAAATATTGGTTTGATTTTTATCTCTGTCTAATATTTTCAGAGAGCAACATGAGCATTTTCTTGGACCCTTTTGGAGAAATTTTTATTTGGGTCATTTTCAAAATGATTCTGAGGGTTCCACCAATCCTCATTTCAAATTTAAATGGAATATAAACATGATGCACAAATGACTAGCTAGTCTAGGTCATACCAGAACTAGGGATGTGACACCATGAGAAGGCCGAAAAGCAATTTTTGCACACCAGAGTACCTCGACCTAGCCCCCTGGAGAAGGGAGCTGACAAAGTAAACTGGGCGCTGCACCATCTTCTTCTGCACCTCCTTACACGTCTGCGCAGATTCAACTTTGTCGGGGCCAGAGCTTGTCGGAGAAGCCCCCTGCTTGTCGTTGGATTCACTTGTCGCGGTCGCTGGCTCATCATCCGCCTCCCTCTCTGCTACTAACGCAGCACTAACCACTTGATTGGTTGCCGCTAGGTATAGCAGCAACTTCTCTTGTGGCTTAGGTGCGACAAGTATTGGAGTGGAGGACAGGTACCTCTTCAAGTCCTGCAGCGCGGCCTCCGCTTCCGGAGTCCATTTCATTGGACCTGCCTTTTTCAATATTTTGAAAAATGGCAGGGCGCGCTCAGCAGACTTAGAGATAAACCTGCTGAGAGCAGCCACGCAACCGGCAAGCCTTCGCACATCCTTGATGCGCTTCAGTGCTTCAATCTGCTCGATGGCCTTGATCTTGTCGGGGTTGGCTTCAATTCCCCGCTGAGACACAAAGAACCCGAGAAGCTTGCCGGAAGGGACTCCAAACACGCACTTCTCGGGGTTGAGCTTGAGGTTGATCTTGCGCAGATTTGCAAAAGTTTCTTCTAAATCTTGGATCAGGGTAGCCTTGTCCTTGCTCTTGACCACTATATCATCCATGTGGGCTTCCACATTTCTGTGTATCTGTGTCTCAAAAGCGACATGGACTACCCTTGCAAATGTTGAACCAGCATTCTTCAACCCAAAGGGCATCCGTATAAAACAGTATGTGCCGCAAGGGGTGATAAATGCGGTTTTTTCCTCATCTTATTCTGCCATGACGATTTGATGGTATCCTGAGTATGCATCAAGAAATGAAAGCAAGTCACATCCAGCTGTGGAGTCAACAATCTGGTCAATGCGCGGCAAGGGAAATGGATCTTTGGGACAAGCTTTATTAACATCAGTGAAGTCTATACAAAGCCTCCATTTCCCGTTCGCCTTGCGCACGACTACAGGATTGGCCAACCACGTGGGATGGAGCACTCCTCTGACAAGGCCTGCTGCTTCCAATTTCCTGATCTCTTCTGCAATGAATTCTTGGCGCTCCACCACTTGCTTCCTGACTCTTTGCTTGACGGGCCACGCATGAGGACAGACGGCAAGGTGGTGCTTGATTACTTTCCTGGGAACACCGGGGATATCAGACGGTTGCCATGCAAACACGTCGACATTCGCCCGCAGGAAAGCAACGAGCACGCTTTCCTATTTGGGGTCAAGCGTGGCACTGATGGTGAAGGTACCACCAGTGCCATCCTTCTTGGCGGGCACCTTCTTGGTCTCGGGTGGAGCTGCCATCGTCTTCTTGCACTTGCCGGTGGAGCTCGATGGTGCGTCCTCGACGGTAGCGCAGCACTCCGAAGAGGTGCGCTTGCCGGAGTGGGCATCAGAGCTCTTGCCGGACTTTGTCTTCTTCTTCCCCCCGGGAGCTTCAGCGGCAAGTATGTTGTGATCAGCTGCGGCTGCTGCTTCCCGGTAGATTTTGTCGGCGCAGATAAGGGCATCCTTCTTGTCGCCGGGGACAGAGATGACACTTATCGGACCTGGCATCTTGAGCATGTTGTATGCATAGTGAGAAGCTGCCATAAACTTGGCGAGCGTTGGACGGCCAAGGATCCCATTGTAGGGTAATGGAAAATCGGCAACGTCAAATGTGACCCTCTCAGTTCTGAAGTTCATCTTGCTGCCAAATGTGACCGGCAGCATGATCTTTCCCTTCGGCTTGCTTCTTCCCGGGCTGATTCCTTGGAATGTGCCGGTCTCCTCGAGCTCGCTGTCAGGGATCTGGAGTTTCTGAAGGACCGCGGAGGAGATCAGATTCAAGCCGGCCCCGCCGTCAACTAGCATCTTCGTGACCTTGAGGTTGCGGATAGTTGGTGAAACCAACATCGGCAAGCACCCGACCGCAGTTACGCGATCAGGGTGATCCTCAATGTCGAAGATGATAGGCGTGCTAGACCATTTCAGAGGCTTGCGTGACTCTAAGGATGGCTCTGCTGCATTCACTTCCCGCATCCACTGCTTGAGTTGGCGGTGCGAAGTATGCAGAGAAGCACCACCGTCAATGCACAGGACCTCTGTGGCTTTCTGAAATTCCTGCTCGTCGGCCTCGTCATCATCCATGTCTTCGTCATCATCGTCATCTTCATCCTTGTCGCGGCCGCGGGGAGGTCTGTCTCCTTGCCGCTGCTTGGCCTTGCCGCGGCGTCCTCCTCGGCCGGGACGTTTCTTGCCGGATCCACCAGTTCCTTCCTGGGCCTTCTCCTTGTCGCGCCGCTCGTACTTAGCTTTCTGTTGCTCAACAAGCTGTCGACTTGCTTGCAATTCTGGAGATCGTGGCCCTTGGTGCGGTGAATCTTACAATACTGCTTGCCGGAGCTGACCTGCTTGTCGGCGGCCGCCATAGGCTAGGCCTCCTTGTCGGAGCCACCAGCTTTAGCTTCCTTGGCGCCACCTTCGTTGCCGGTCTGCTCGACAGCTAGCACTTCCTTGCCCTTTTTCCTTCTGTTGTTCCGCCGCCGGCCTTTCCTTGTCGGGGCGGCATCCTCACTATCAGATCCTCCTGCTCCTGTATCCTCTCCGGGGAGCCTCCTCCCCTCTTCAGCGCGTGCACACTTGTCGGCCAGGGCGTAAAGCTCGCTGACGTCTCTGATCTTACACATCGCCATCTCCTCCCTCATCCTTCGGTTTCGCATGTTCTGATGGAACGCGCTGATGATCGCGGCGGGGTGGACGTCTGGGATGTTGTGCTGTACACGGCTGAATCTCTGAATGTACTTGCGCAGTGGCTCTCCTTCCTTCTGGGCGAGCAGATGAAGATCGCTTTCTTGGCCATGTGGCTTGTGGCCGCCTGTAAAGGCGCCGACAAACTGATGGCACAGATCAGCCCAGGAGGATATGGAGTTGTCCGGCAAGTGCATGAGCCAGGATCTGACATTGGGCTTGAGTACCAGCGGGAAGTAGTTGGCAAGGATCTTGTCGTCCCGTCCCCCGGCAGCCTGCACCGCGATGGTGTAGATGCTGAGAAACTCCGACGGATGCGTCTTGCCGTCGTACTTCTCTGGTACGTCTGGTTTGAAATTCTTTGTGCTGGGCCACTGGACTTGCCGCAGCTCACGGGTGAACGCAGGACAACCTACCGCGTACGGCAGATCGCCTGGTGCCCCTGGCGCATGCATGTCAACAGAGGGCCCAGCGCGCTTGTCGGATTGACGTCGCGCTTCTCTTCGGCGCTCGATGCGGGTTCGAGCGTCTTCTTGTTGTCGTTCATGAAGAACTTGGCGCTGGTCGCGACGAGCTCGTGGGTCCGACGACGCGGTGGAGCCGCTGTCGGGGTGGACCCGGCGAGTCGGCGACTTTGGCCTTCGTAGTGGAGAGTGCATGGAAGTCGCACCTCCCCCGGTCTTGTTGCCATCGGCTCGCGTCCGGCTGTCCTGCCGCGGCAGCGAGGTGCTTGGTTGCCGCGCAGTGTCGCCGTTGGCGAAACCGATGAGGCTCTGGATAGTGGCCCTCCATTCGTCGGTCTTGTCCGCCGTCGGAGGGTAATCCAGGAGTAGCTGGGCCCGCGCCAAGGCTTCCGCCGGCGTGGTGGGCGGCAGAGGTGAACGGTGCGAGGAGCGGGACATGCTCGGACTCCTAACCAAGTTAGAAGGAGCAGTGTCCCGTCCAGGCGACCGCACCTCACTGGGGCCAGCATGCTGGCGTGCATGCTGGTCTTGAACGCCACGCGAACCACCAGCTTGATCTTGGGCCAGCGGACGTATGGTGCTGCGAACGCTATGACGCTGCTGGTCCCGCCCTTCCTGAGATGGGCGCGGTGGGCGTATGGACGCCGAGGTCTGCGCGGCCTTGTCCTTGGACTTGGCAGCGCTGTGGGCACCCTCGTCGATGTCCATTCTTCCGCCGGCGTCCACTCCACCGTCCGCCTGCTCCGGAGGTGGTGGAAGCGACGCAGACGGGGCTGTTGCCCCCGAAGCCTTCTTCTTCGGTGGCATGTCGGTGAAGACGATGAAGATTTAGCTCGCGTGCACGCCGGATCGGGTTCGCACGATCTCGACGCCCCCTACCTGGCGCGCCAGAGATGTCGGGGAGGCTGATTCCACCAACACCTATGGGGACAGGGCCCCTTTCGGTTCGGTGGGGGCGGAGGTCGCACAAAGAGCGGATCGAGGCAGTACACGCGAGCGGTTTTTACCCAGCTTCGGGCCGCACGGATGCGTAAAACCCTACTGCTGCTTGTTTGTGTGTATTGAATTCTTGCTCAGGAGCGATGGACGCTGCCAGACTGAGCGTGAGAGTGTTCCTGGTGCTTCCGATGAGCCGAGCCGGCCGAACCTCCGAACCCCTTCTACGTTGCGCTTGGGCCTCCTTTTATACTTTCAAGGGGTCACCGACAGGTGGCAACGTAGACAAGAAGGGTAAAAATGGAAAAGGATGCGGTAGGTGCAGCTACCGCTACTGTGGATACAGTGCACCCTACCTAACTCTGACGGCAGGGGACAAGGGCATTAAATGCCTGTCTGAGTTGCCTAAACAGTGCAAAAAGTGACCGTTAGGAGCGCCACCGTTTGCCACGATGGCCTTCTCTTCATCTCCGCTTGCCACCTCGCACCCCTAGCTGCACAGCCTCCTGCCACGTGTGCTTGGGAGAGTCCTAGAGCGACACGTTAGCAGGTGTGCTGGAGCGCGGGCACGAAGTGGGGGTTTCCCGCGGCAAGCTCCTTGCCGCGGTCGTCGTCTTGTCGTGTTTGGGAGCTTGTCGCTCACCGGGCCTTGCCGGGACGCAGGGCGCGTCGCGGCAAGCTTTCTTGGTATGCCTTGAGTGGCCTTCCCGGCAAGCTCCTCTTGCCGGGGTCTTGTCTCTTCCCGGCAAGCTCCTCTTGCCGGGGCCTGGGTTTGAGTACTTTGTTCTTGAATGGTCTTTAAGGGAACCACGGAGGGTCTTGGCGGTCACCCGGCAAGCCTTGCCGCGGGATGCTGCGACTGCCCGTGCACAAGTTCGGGGTACTAGGGTACCCCTACTCTAGTACACCGACACCATCTAAACAACTTTGTTGATTTGTGTGATATGCAAAAGAAGAAAGATGTGGATAATGATATTGTTGAACTTAAGCTATTTTTGTTTTTGCTTAGAGATCGTGCTAATGCTTGGTTTTCATCTTTGCCTAAAAATAGCATTGATTCATGGAATAAGTGCAAAGATGCTTTTATTTCTAAGTATTTTCCTGCTGCTAAGATCATCTCTCTTAGAAACGATATTATGAATTTTAAGCAACTTGATCGTGAGCATGTTGCACAATCTTAGGGGAGGATGAAATCAATGATATGTAATTTCCCTACACATGGTTTGAATTTATGGATGATTATACAAATTTTTTATGCCGGATTGAATTTTGCTTCTAGAAATCTTTTAGATTCGGCCGCAGGAGGCACTTTTATGGAAATCACTTTAGGAGAAGCTACTAAACTCCTAGATAATATTATGTTTAATTATTCTCAATGGCATACTGAAAGATCTACTAATAAAAAGGTGCATGGCATAGAAGAAATCAATGTTTTGAGTGGAAAGATGGATGACTTATGAAATTGTTTGCTAATAAAGGTGTTTCTTCTGATCCTAATGATATGCCTTTGTCTACTTTGATTGAGACTAATAATGAATCTATGGATGTGAATTTTGTTGGTAGGAACAATTTCGGGAGTAACGCGTATAGATGTAATTTTAATCCTAGGCCATTTCCTAGTAATTCCTATAATAATTATGGTAAAATTCCTACAACAATTCTTATGGAAATTATAATAAGATGCCCTCTGATTTTGAACTTAGTATTAAAGAATTTATTACTTTGCAAAAGAGTTTCAATGCTTTGATTGAAGAAAAAATGGTTAAGATTGATGAGTTGGCTAGGAACGTGGATATAATTTATCTTGATGTTGATTATTTGAAACTTAGATCTACACCTAAGCATGATATCAATGAGTCTCTCAAAGCCATGATAATTTCCATTGATGAGTGCAAAGAAAGAACCGCTAGGATGAGTGCAAAAAAGGCTTGCTTTGTGAAAGCGTGTTCTTCTAGTTTTCATGATAATAAGGATGAAGATCTAAAAGTGATTGATGTGTCCCCTATTAAATCCTTGTTTTTCAATATGAATCTCGATAATGATGGGACTGTAGATGAGTCAACTTTAGTTAGAAGGCGTCCCAAAAATTCAGAGTTTTTAGATCTTGATGCAAAAATTGGTAAAAGTGGGATTGAAGAGGTTAAAACTTTAGATAGTAACGAACCCACTATCTTGGATTTCAAGGAGTTTAATTATGATAATTTATCTTTGATAGATTGTATCTCCTTGTTGCAATCCGTGCTAAATTCTCCTCATGCTTATAGTCAAAATAAAGCTTTTACTAAACATATCGTTGATGCTTTGATGCAATCTTATGAAGAAAAACTTCAGTTGGAAGTTTCTATCCCTAGAAAACTTTATGATGAGTGGGAACCTACAATTAAAATTAAAATTAAATACCATGAATGCTATGCTTTGTGTGATTTGGGTGCTAGTGTTTCCACGATCCCAAAAACTTTGTGTGATTTGCTAGGTTTCCGTGAATTTGATGATTGTTCTTTAAACTTGCACCTTGCGGATTCCACTATTAAGAAACCTATGGGAAAGATTAATTATGTTCTTATTTTTGAAAATAGGAATTATGTGCCCATAGATTTCATTGTTCTTGATATAGATTGCAATCCTTCATGTCCTATTATTCTTGGTAGACCTTTCCTTAGAACGATTGGTGCAATTATTGATATGAAAGAAGTGAATATTAGATTACAATTTATGTTAAGGAAATGCATGGAACACTTACCTAGAAAGAAAATTAAATTACCATATGAATCTATCATGAGAGCCACTTATGGATTGCCTACCAAAGATGGCAATACCTAGATCTATCCTCGCTTTTATGCCTAGCTACGGGCGTTAAACGATAGCGCTTGTTGGGAGGCAACCCAATTTTATTTTTGTTCCTTGATTTTTGTTCCTATTTAGTAATAAATAATTTATTTAGCCTCTGTTTTGGTTGTGTTTTTTGTGTTTAATTAGTGTTTTTCCAAGTAGAACCGTTGGGAAGACTTGGGAAAAGTCTTTTTGATCTTGCTGTAAAAAACAGAAACTTTATGCTCACGAGAATTGCTTCCATTTTTTACTGGAGAGTGATATTTAGTTAATTACTTTTTAAGATGATTAATAGATTAATTCCTCACTTCCATAAATTTAGTTTAGAATTTTTGGGGTTCCAGAAGTTTTCGAAACCTATATATTACTACAGACTGTTCTGTTTTTGACAGATTCTGTTTTTCGTGTGTTGTTTGCTTATTTTGATGAATCTATGGCTAGTAATAGAGTTTATGAACCATAGAAAAGTTGTAATACAGTAGGTTTAACACCAATATAAATAAATAATGAGTTCATTACAGTACCTTGAAGTTGTGGTTTGTTTTCTTTTACTAACGGAGCTCACGGAGCTTTTCTTTTAAGTTTTGTGTTGTGAAGTTTTCAAGTTTTCGGTGAAGATTTGATGGATTATGGAACAAGGAGTGGCAAGACCCTAAGCTTGGGGATGCCCAAGGCACCCCAAGTTAAAATACAAGGACAACCAAAAGGCTAAGCTTGGGGATGCCCCGGAAGGCATCCCCTCTTTCGTCTTCGTCCATCGGTAACTTTACTTGGAGCTATATGTTTATTCGCCACATGATATGTGTTTTGCTTGGAGCGTCTTGTATGATTTGAGTCTCTTCTTTTTATTTTACCACAATCATCCTTGCTTTACACACCTTTTTGGAGAGACACACATGAATTGGAATTTATTAGAATACTCTATGTGCTTCACTTATATATTTTAGTCATATAGTTTTTGCTCTAGTGCTTCGCTTATATCTTTTAGAGCACGGCGGTGGTTCTATTTTATAGAAATAATTGATCTCTCATGCTTCACTTATATCATTTTGAGAGTCCTTTAGAACATCATGGTAATTCACGTTGGTTATAAATTTTAAATGCTAAGAGAAGTTGGATGCTTGATAGATGGTTTTGAGATACAAAGGTGGTAATATTAGAGGTGTGCTAGTTGAGTAATTGTGAAATTGGTGAATACTTGTGTTGAAGTTGGCAAGTACCGTAGCATGCATGCATGGTAAACGTTATGTGACAAATTTGAAGCATGGGGAGTTCTTTGATTTCTTTCCTTATGAGTGGCGGTCGGGGACGAGCGATGGTCTTTTCCTACCAATCTATCCCCCTAGGAGCATGCGTGTAGTGCTTGGTTTTGATGACTTGTAGGTTTTTGCAATAAGTATGTGAGTTCTTTATGACTAATGTTGAGTCCATGGATTATATGCACTCTCACCCTTCCATCATTGCTAGCCTCTTCGGTACCGTGCATTGCCCTTTCTCACCTTGAGAGTTGGTGCAAACTTCGCCGGTGCATCCAAACCTCGTGATATGATACGCTCTATCACACATAAGCCTCCTTATATCTTCCTCAAAACAGCCACCATACCTACCAATTATGGCATTTCCATAGCCATTCCGAGATATATTGCCATGCAACTTTCCACCGTTCCATTTATTATGGCACGCATCATCATTGTCATATTGCTTTGCATGATCATGTAGTTGACATCGTATTTGTGGCAAGGCCACCATGCTTAATTTTTCATACATGTCACTCTTGATTCATCGCAATCCCGGTACAGCGCCAGAGGCATTCACATAGAGTCATATTTAGTTCTAAGTATTGAGTTGTAAGAAAATAAAAGTGTGATGATCATCATTAGAGCATTGTCCCATGTGAGGAATGGATGATGGAGACTATGATTCCCCCACAAGTCGGGATGAGACTCCAAACGAAAAAAAGAGAGAAAAGAGGCCAAAAGAAAACAAAGAAAGAAGGCCGAAAAAGGGAGAATAAGAGAAAAAGAGAGAAGGGATAATGTTACTATCCTTTTTCCACACTTGTGCTTCAAAGTAGCACCATGATCTTCATGATAGAGAGTCTCTTATTTTGTCACTTTCATATACTAGTGGGAATTTTTCATTATAGAACTTGGCTTGTATATTCCAATGATGAGATTCCTCAAATGCCTTAGGTCTTCGTGAGCAAGGGAGTTGGATGCACACCCACTTAGTTTCTTTGATGAGATTTCATACATTTATAGCTCTAGTGCATCTGTTGCATGGCAATCCCTACTCCTTGCATTGACATCAATCGGTGGGCATCTACATAGCCCATTGATTACCCGCGTCAATGTGAGACTTTCTCCCTTTTTGTCTTCTCACACAACCTCAATCATCATATTCTATTCCACCCATTGTGCTATGTCCATGGCTCGCGCTCATATATTGCGTAAAAGTTGAAAGAGTTTGAAAAGGCTAAGTATGAAACAATTGCTTGGCCTGTCATCGGGGTTGTGCATGATGAGAGCATTTTGTGTGACGAAAATGAAGCATGGCCAAACTATATGACTTTGTAGGGATAAGTTTTCTTTGGCTATGGTATTTTGATAAGACATAATTGCTTGATTAGCATACTTGGAGTATTACTATTTTTATGTCAACAATAAACTTTTATCTTGAATCTTTCGGATCTGAACATTCATGCCACAATAGAGAAAAATACATTGAAGAATATTCTAGAAAGCATTCCACATCAAAAATTATGTTTTTATCATTTACCTACTCGAGGACGAGCAGGAATTAAGCTTGGGGATGCTGATACGTCTCCAACATATCTATAATTTTTTTATTGTTCCATGCTATTATATTATCTGTTTTGGATGTTAATGGGCTCTATTTTACACTTTTATATTATTTTTAGGTCTAACCTATTAACCGGAGGCCCAGCCCAAATTGCTGTTTTTTGCCTATTTTAGTGTTTTGCAGAAAAGGAATATCAAACGGAGTCCAAACGGAATGAAACCTTCGGGAGCGTGATTTTTGGAACAAACGTGATCCATAGGACTTGGAGTGGACGTCAAGCAATCAACGAGGCGGCCATGAGGCAGGGGGCGCACCCATCCCCCTCGTGGGCCCCTAGTGGCTCAACCGACCTACTTCTTCCTCCTATATATGTTCACATACACCGAAAACATCTAGGAGCACCACGAAACCCTATTTCCACGGCCGCAACCTTCTGTACCCAAGAGATCCCATCTTGGGGCCTTTTCCGGAGCTCCGCCGGAGGGGGCATTGATCATGGAGGGCCTCTACATCAACTCCATGGCTCCTCTGATGATGTGTGAGTAGTTTACCTCAGACCTTCGGGTCCACAGCTAGTAGCTAGATGGCTTCTTCTCTCTCTTTGGATCTCAATACAAAGTTCTCGATCTTCTTGGAGATCTATTCGATGTAACTCTTTTTGCAGTATGTTTGTCGAGATCCGATGAATTGTGGGTTTATGATCAAGATTATCTATGAACAATATTTGAATCTTCTCTCAATTCTTTTTTGTATGATCGGTTATCTTTGCAAGTCTCTTTGAATTATCCGTTTAGTTTGGCCTACTAGATTGATCTTTCTTACAATGGGAGAAGTGCTTAGCTTTGGGTTCAATCTTGCGGTGCTCGATCCCAGCGACAGAAAGGGAAACGACACGTATTGTATTGTTGCCATTGAGGATAAAAAGATGGGGTTTATATCATATTGCATGAGTTTATCCCTCTACATCACGTCATCGTGCTTAAGGCGTTACTCTGTTCTTATGAACTTAATACTCTAGATGCATGCTAGATAGCGATCGATGTGTGGAGTAATAGTAGTAGATGCAAGCAGGAGTCGGTCTACTTCTCACGGACGTGATGCCTACATACATGATCATGCCTAGATATTCTCATAATTATTCGCTTTTCTATCAATTGCTCGACAGTAATTTGTTCACCCACCGTAATACTTATGCTATCTTGAGAGAAGCCAGTAGTGAAACCTATGGCCCTCGGGTCTATTTTCCATCATACAAGTCTCCAACCTATTTTATTTTGCAATCTTTACTTTCAATCTATATCATAAAAATACCAAAAATATTTATCTTATTATTATTATCTCTATCAGATCTCACTCTTGCAAGTGGCCGTGAAGGGATTGACAACCCCTTTATCGCGTTGGTTGTGAGGTTCTTATTTGTTTGTGTAGGTACGAGGTGACTCGCGCGTGGCCTCCTACTGGGTTGATACCTTGGTTCTCAAAAACTGAGGGAAATACTTACGCTGCTTTGCTGCATCACCCTTTCCTCTTCAAGGGAAAACCAACGCAGTGCTCAAGAGGTAGCAACGCGCATCGTCACCTCGTCCTTCGCCAGTCTCCGCTTATTCCGCAGCTCCTGTTTTGAGTTACAAATATGAGCAACCGCACCGGTATCAAATACCCAGGAGCTACTACGAGCGCTGGTAAGGTACACATCAATAACATGTATATCACATATACCTTTGGCGTTGCCGGCCTTCTTATTTGCTAAGTACTTGGGGCAGTTCCGCTTCCAGGGACCATTTCCCTTACAATAAAAGCACTAAGTCTCGGGCTTGGGTCCATTCTTTGGCTTCTTCCCGGCAACTAATTTACCGGGCACGGCAACTCCCTTGCCGTCCTTCTTGAAGTTCTTCTTTCCCTTGCCTTTCTTGAAACTAGTGGTTTTATTCACCATCAACACTTGATGTTCCTTTTTGATCTCCTCCTTTGCTGATTTCAGCATTGAATATAGCTCAGGAATGGACTTCTCCATCCCTTGCATATTGTAGTTCATCACAAAGCTCTTATAGCTAGGTGGAAGCGACTGGAGGATCCTGTCAATGACCGAGTCAACTGGAAGATTAACTCCCAGCTGAGACAAGTGGTTGCGCAACCCAGACATTTTGAGTATATGCTCGCTGATAGAACTGTTTTCCTCCATCTTACAACTATAGAACTTGTTAGAGACTTCATATCTCTCGACCCGGGCATGAACTTGGAAAACCATTTTCAGCTCTTGGAACATCTCATATGCTGAGTGCTACTCAAAACACTTTTGGAGCCCCGGTTCTAAGCTGTAAAGCATGCCGCACTGAACCATGGAGTAATCATCACTACGCGACTACCAGGCGTTCATAACGTCTTGAGTTGCTCGGAAAATGGGTGCGTCATCTAGCGGTGCTTCAAGGACATATGCTTTCTTGGTAGCTATGAGGATGATCCTTAAGTTATGGACCCAATCCGTATAGTTGCTACCATCGTCTTTCAGCTTGGTTTTCTCTAGGAACGCGTTGAAGTTGAGGGTAGCATTAGCGTGGGCCATTTGATCTACAAGACATATTGTAAATACATTTTAGACTAAGTTCATGATAATTAAGTTCATCTAATCAAATTAATTAATGAACTCCCACTCAGATAGACATCCCTCTAGTCATCTATGTGATACATGATCCGAATCGACTAGGCCATGTCTGATCATCACGTGAGACGGACTAGTCATCAACGGTGAACATCTCCATGTTGATCGTATCAACTATACGACTCATGTTTGACCTTTCGGTCTCGCGTGTTCCGAGGCCATGTCTGTACATGCTAGGCTCGCCAAGTCAACCTAACTATTTTGCATGTGTAAATCTGGCTTACACCTGTTGTATGCGAACATTAGAATCTATCACACCCGATCATCACGTGGTTCTTCGAAACAACGAACCTTCGCAACGGTGCACGGTTAGGGGGAACACTTTTCTTGATATTTTAGTGAGGGATCATCTTATTTATGCTACCGTTGTTCTAAGCAAATAAGATGTAAACATGACAAACATCACATGCAAATCATAAAGTGACATGATATGGCCAATATCATCTTGCGCCTTTGATCTCCATCTTCGAGGCGCGACATGAACACCATCGTCACCGGCATGACACCATGATCTCCATCATCGTGTCTTCATGAAGTTGTCTCGCCAACTATTACTTCTACTATGATGGCTAACGGTTAGCAATAAAGTAAAGTAATTACATGGCGTTTTCATTGACACGCAGGTCATACAATAAATTAAGATAACTCCTATGGCTCCTGCCGGTTGTCATTCTCATCGACATGCAAGTCGTGATTCCTATTACAAGAACATGATCAATCTCATACATCACATATATCATTCATCACATCCTTTTATCCATATCACATCACATAGCATACCCTGCAAAAACAAGTTAGACATCCTCTAATTGTTGTTGCATGTTTTACGTGGCTGCTATGGGTTTCTAGCAAGAAGGTTTCTTACCTACACAAAACCACAACGGTGATATGCTAATTGCTATTTACCCTTCATAAGGACCCTTTTCATCGAATCTGATACGACTAAAGTGGGAGAGACAGACACCCGTCAGTCGGTGGAACTAGTCTCACGTAAGCGTACGTGTAAGGTCGGTCCGGGCCTCTTCATCCCACAATGCCACCGAATCAAGATAAGACTAGTAATGGTAAGCAAATTGAACAAACCATCGCCCACAACTACTTTGTGTTCTACTCGTGCATAGAATCTACGCATAGACCTAGCTCATGAGGCCACCGTTGGGGAATGTAGCAATAATTCAAAAAAATCCTACGTGTCACCAAGATCAATCTAGGAGATACTAGCAATGATAGAGCGGGAGTGTATCTTCATACCCTTGAAGATCGCTAAGCGGCAGCATTACAAGAACGCAGTTGGTGGAGTCATACACACAGCGATTCAGATCGCGGCCGATTCTGATCTAAGCGCCAAACAACGGTGCCTCCACGTTCAACACACGTGCAGCCTGGTGACGTCTCCCGCGCCTTGATCCAGCAAGGAGAAGGGAGAGGTTGGGAAAGAAAACTCCAGCAGCAACACAACGACGTGGTGGTGGTGGTGGTGGAGCAGCGTGGTTCTCCAGCAGGGCTTCACTAAGCACTATGAGAGACGAAAAGGTGGAGAGGTAGGGCTGCGCTGAGAGAGAGAGAGAGAGAGAAACTTTCGTGTATGGCACCCCCAAAACCCCCACTATATATAGAAGGAGGGGAGGGGGCTGCACCCCCTCTAGGGTTCCCACCCTAGGGGGGCGGTAGCCCTAGATGGAATGGAGGGGGTGGCCAAGAGGGGGAGAGAGGGGGCGGGCCCTAGGGTGGGCCTTAGGCCCATCCGCGCATAGGGTTTCCCCCTCTCCCCTTTTGCCGCGCCTTGGGCCTTGGTGGGAGGCACACCATCCCACTTAGGGGCTGGTCCCTTCCCACTCTTGGCCCATGCAAGCCTCCATGGCCGGTGGCCCCTCCCAGTGGACCCTCGGAACCCTTCCGCTGGTCCCGGTACATTACCGGTGATGCCCGGAAGACTTCTGGTGTCCAAATCCTAACTTCCCATATATCATTCTTCACCTCCGGACCATTCCGGAACTCCTCATGATGTCTGGGATCTCATTTGGGACTCTGAACGACATTCGGTAACCATGTACATACTTTCCCTATAACCCTAGCGTCATCGAACCTTAAGTGTGTAGACCCTATGGGTTCGGGAACCATGCAGACATGACCGAGACATCTCTCCGGCCAATAACCAGCAGCGGGATCTGGATACCCATGTTGGCTCCCACATGTTCCACGATGATCTCATCGGATGAACCACGATGTCGAGGATTCAATCAATCTCGTATATAGTTCCCTTTGTCTATCGGCATGTTACTTGCCCAAGATTCAATCATCGGTATCTCTATACCTCGTTCAATCTCGTTATCGGCAAGTCTCTTTACTCGTTCCGTAATGCATGATCCCATGGCTAACTCCTTAGTCACATTGAGCTCATTATGATGATGCATTACCGAGTGGGCCCAGAGATACCTCTCCGTCCTACGGAGTAACAAATCCTAGTCTCGATTCGTGCCAACCCAACAGATACTTTTGGAGATACCTGTAGTGCACCTTTACAGCCACCCAATTACGTTGTGATGGTTGGTACACCCAAAGCATTCCTACGGTATCCGGGAGTTGCACAATCTCATGGTCGAAGGAAATGATGCTTGACATTATAAAAGCTTTAGCAAACGAACTACACGATCTTATGGTACGCTTAGGATTGGGTCTTGTCCATCACATCATTCTCCTAATGATGTGATCCCGTTATCAATGACATCCAATGTCCATGGTTAGGAAACCATGACCATCTATTGATCAACGAACTAGTAAACTAGAGGCTTACTAGGGACATATTACGATCTATGTATTCACACATGTATTATGGTTTCCGATTAATACAATTATAGCATGAACAATAGACAATTATCATGAACATGGAAATATAATAATAACCACTTTATTATTGCCTCTATGTATTTCATATTGTGCATGACATTTGTGACCCGTCGTGGCACACGGCATGGCACATGTGCCAGACAGGATGCACAAACGTATGTGCCAAGAGGGAACATTCCTGTGGCCCGACGAGGACATCAGTTCCTCTAAGTGGGGGTGTATGTGATAGCTTGGCTTAATAGGGATGATAGACTACTCATATCAATAATGAATTCATTCTTTTCTGGAA
Organism: Triticum aestivum; assembly: GCF_018294505.1. NCBI lineage: Eukaryota > Viridiplantae > Streptophyta > Magnoliopsida > Poales > Poaceae > Triticum > Triticum aestivum. The sequence continues at coordinate 480,783,942 of NC_057803.1, forward strand.
GCCCATTCAGATAGAACTCCCAAGTTAAGCGTGCTTAGCTTGGAGTAATTTCAGGATGGGTGACCGACCAACAGAACTCCCAAGTTAAGCGTGCTCAGCTTGGAGTAATTTCAGGATAGGTGACCGACCGGGAAGTTGCTCCCGGGTGCGCACGCGTGAGGACAAAGTACACAGAAAAGACTAGTATTGATCTGTGGGCCAGTCTAGATCCCGCCAGGAGTAATGACCACTGGCTGGTGTGTCGGGGGCGTTACACGGTCCCACCGAAAAAACTGAACTTTCACATTTTGAACAAGATTGGTCTCACCGAGTTTCACTATTTGGTCCCACCGAGTTTGGTAAATTGTGTGTAACGTTTAGATTTTGTGCGGAGCTTATAAATACCCCTCGACCCTCCTCTCCACTAGTGAGAGAGCCATCAAAATGTGCCTACACTTTCAGCATTCATTTTCTGAGAGAACCACCTACTCATGTGTTGAGACCAAGATATTCCAATCCAACCACAAGAATCTTGATCTCTAGCCTTCCCCAAGTTGCTTTCCACTTAAATCATCTTTCCACCATATTCAAATCTGAGAGAGAGAGAGAGAGTTGAGTGTTGGGGAGACTATCATTTGAAGCACAAGAGTAAGGAGTTCATCATCAACACACCATCTATTACCTTTTGGAGAGTGGTGTCTCCTAGATTGGTTAGGTGTCACTTGGGAGCCTCCGTCAAGATTGTGGAGTTGAACCAAGGAGTTTGTAAGGACAAGGAGATCGCCTACTTCTTGAAGATCTACCCAAGTGAGGCAAGTCCTTCATGGGCGATGGCCATGGTGGGATAGACAAGGTTGCTTCTTCATCGACCTGATATGTGTAACTATAATTTTTGATTGTTCCATGCTATTATATTATCTGTTTTGGATGTTTATGGGCTTTATTATACACTTTTATATTATTTTTGGGACTAACCTATTAACCGGAGGCCCAGCCCAAATTGTTGTCTTCTTGCCTATTTCAGTGTTTCGAAGAAAATGAATATCAAATGGAGTCCAAACAGAATGAAACCTTCGGGAGAGTTATTTTTGAAACGGAAGCAATCCAGGAGACTTGGAGTAGACGTCAGGGAAGCTTCGAGGAATCCACGAGGCAGGGAGGCGTGCCCCCACCCTCGTGGGCCCCTCGTGGCTCCTCTGACCGACTTCTTTCGCCTATATATGTCCATATACCCTAAAAACATCGAGGAGCAGAATAGATCGGGAGTTCCGCCGCCAGAAGCCTCCGTAGCCACTGAAAACCAATCTAGACCGGTTCCGGCACCCTACCAGAGTGGGGATCCCTCACCGGTGGCCATCTTCATCATCTTGGCGCTCTCCATGACGAGGAGGGAGTAGTTCACCCTCGGGGATGAAGGTATGTACCAGTAGCTATGTGTTTGATCTCTCTCTCTCTCTCTCTCGTGTTCTTGAGGTGGTACGATCTTGATGTATCGCGAGCTTTGCTATTATAGTTGGATCTTATGATGTTTCTCCCCCTCTACTGTCTTGTAATGGATTGAGTTTTCCCTTTGAAGTTATCTTATCAGATTGAGTCTTTAAGGATTTGAGAACACTTGATGTATGTCTTGCATGTGCTTATCTGTGGTGACAATGGGATATGACGTGATCCACTTGATGTATGTTTTGGTGATCAACTTGCGAGTTCCGTGAACTTATGCATAGGGGTTGGCACACCTTTTCGTCTTGACTCTCCGGTAGAAACTTTGGGGCACTCTTTGAAGTTCTTTGTGTTGGTTGAATAGATGAATTTGAGATTGTGTGATGCATATCGTATAATCATACCCACGGATACTTGAGGTGACATTGGAGTATCTAGGTGACATTAGGGTTTTGGTTGATTTGTATCTTAAGGTGTTATTCTAGTACGAACTCTATGATAGATCGAACGGAAAGACTAGCTTCATGTTATTTTACTATGGATTCTTGAATAGATCGATCAGAAAGGATAACTTTGAGGTGGTTTCGTACCCTACCATAGTCTCTTTGTTTGTTCTCCGCTATTAGTGAGTTTGGAGTGACTCTTTGTTGCATGTTGAGGGATAGTTATATGATCCAATTATGTTATTATTGTTGAGAGAACTTGCACTAGTGAAAGTATGAACCCTAGGCCTTGTTTCAATGCATTGCAATACCGTTTACGCTCACTTTTACCACTTGCTACCTTGCTGTTTTTATATTTTCAGATTACAAAAACTTATATCTACCATCCATATTGTACTTGTATCACCATCTCTTCGCCGAACTAGTGCACCTATACAATTTGCCATTGTATTGGGTGTGTTGGGGACACAAGAGACTCTTTGTTATTTGGTTGCAGGGTTGTTTGAGAGAGAGAATCTTCATCCTACGCCTCCCACGGATTGATAAACCTTAGGTCATCCACTTGAGGGAAATTTGCTACTGTCCTACAAACCTCTGCACTTGGAAGCCCAACAACTTCTACAAGAAGAAGGCTGTGTAGTAGACATCAAGCTCTTTTCTTGCGCCGTTGCCGAGGAGGTTAGCTCTTGGAGGTATATCTTTAGATCTTGCAATCGAATCTTTTTGTTTCTTGTTTTAGCACTAGTTTAGTTTATAAAAGAAAACTACAAAAAATGGAATAGAGTTTGCTTCATATGCTTCATCTTTTTAATATCTTTTGTGAGAATGATGGAAAGGAAAATTGTGCTCAAATGCTAGAAGAAGAAGTCTCTAAAATGTTTGGCACTAAATCATTGAATGATGAGCATGATTGCAATGTTGTTAGTATGAACTCCTTGAATATCCATAGTACTAATGATGATTGCACTAGTCATAATGAAAATTTCTCTTATAAGCATGTCAACTTTTGTGGAATATATAGAGCCTGCAAGTACACACCAATTAGGGAAAATAGATTTTGCAAGAGGCATAAGTATTTGGAAACTAAATGGTTGCAAGAGAGGCTAGATGTTTGTGCTGAAAATTTAAAATTTCTTCACCATACTTGTGAACTTTGCAATGAACATGGTCATTTAAATCTCAAATGCAAATTGTTTCATGATCGTATCGTGTCCAAAAATTGTGACGATTTGATTTCCCTTGCACATCATAATGAACTTAGTTTGCTTTTGGGTTATGAAGAAATGAAACGTATAACTAAGCATATTCCAGAATATAACCTTGAGAAATTCCTCAATATTGATCAAGAAGAAATTCTTATGTATTGTGCGGTGAATTGCATTGAAAATCATTATATTTCCAATTACATAAAGAAAAGAAAACAAATAGAAGATGAAGAGAATACTAATGAAAGGGAAGAGACTTACCAATATCTTCCTATTATTTCTTATGATGAATCAGGTAACGAGGAGGAGCCTTCTATTCAACCAATCTCATTAATAAGGAGCTCCAAAAGAGGATTAAACCCACACATAATGTGAAGAAGAAAAAGAAAAGACGGAGAAGCAAAGTTGAAAAGGTATCCCTCCCAAATGATGTTTCTCCTATTACTCATTGTGATGATGATAATTGCTATACTATTGGTGCTATCCATACTATCAATGATGAGAGTGACTATGCTTATGATATGAAAAGGCCCAAGCTTGGGGATGCTATGTTTGATGAGAATGACAAGTTTGAAAATATATTTTCTGCAATTAATGTTTGTCCCAAGCTTGGGGATGCTATGTTTAATGAAGATGATATTTTTAGTCTCCCAAGTTTTGATGAGCAAATTTGTTATGATGATAGAATGCCTCCTACTTATGATGATTATATTGATGAAAGTGGGTTTGGAAGAGCGTCAACTTTAGGAAATAATGATCCCACTATTTTGGAGGGTGTTTAATCTTATAGTGATAATTATGAAAGTGGATTTGGAGAGGTCATGACTTTATTTAGTAATGATTCCACTATCTTGGAAGAGGTTTCAATCAATTATGATGAGAACAAAGTTGCTACTTATGATGAATATTGTGATGATACTTATGCTATAAAACTAGTGATGATTATATTTATAAAACTTGTCATGATTATGATTACCCTTTTTCTGAACATTACTCCTTTAATGTGGAAACAATTATAGTATTCGAGTTTCTTATGATACTTGCACTATTCCGAACGAGAAGAATTTTGCTTATGTGGAGAGTAATAAAATTTCTATGCTTGTAGATCATGAAAAGAATGCTTTATGTGATAGTTATATTGTTGAATTCATTCATGATGCTACTGAAAATTATTATGAGGGAGGAACATATGCTTGTAGGAATTGCAATAATATCAAGTTTCCTCTCTATGTGCTTAAAGTTCTAAAGTTATGCTTGTTTTTCCTTCCTATACTAGTTGATTATTGTTCCCATTAATTGTTTGCTCACAAAATCCCTATGCATAGGAATTGGGTCAGACTTAAATGTGCTAGTAATATTCTTCATGATGCTCTCTTTATGTTTCAAATCTTATCTTTTATGTGAGCATCATTGAAATCATCATGCCTAGCTAGGGGCGTTAAATGATAGCGCTTGTTGGGAGGCAACCCAATTTTATTTTTGTTATTTGCTTTTTTATCCTTTTTAGTAATAAATAATTCATCTAGCCTCTGTTTGGATGTGGTTTTATGCTTTTAATTAGTGTTCGTGCCAAGTAGAACCTTTGGGAAGACTTGGGGAAAGTCCTTGTGATCTTGCTGTAAAAAACAGAAACTTTAGCGCTCACGAGAATTTCTTCCACTTTTTATTGAAATGTGATATTTAGTTAATTCTTTTTGAAGATGATTAATAGATAAATTCCTCACGTACAGCAATTTATTTTAGAATTTTTGGGGTTCCAGAAGTATACGTTTGATCCAGATTACTACAGACTGTTCTGTTTTTGACAGATTCTGTTTTCTATGTGTTGTTTGCTTAATTTGATGAGTCTATGAGTAGTATCGGAGGGTATGAACCATAGAGAAGTTGGAATACAGTAGATATTACACCAATATGAATTTAGAATGAGTTCACAACAGTACCTAAGTGGTGATTTATTTTCTTATACTAACGGAGCTTACGAGTTTTCTGTTAAGTTTTGTGTTGTGAAGTTTTCAAGTTTTGTGTAAAGATTCGATGGACTATGGAACAAGGAGTGGCAAGAGACTAAGCTTGGGGATGCCCAAGGAACCCCAAGGTAATATTCAAGGATAACCAAGAGCCTAAGTTTGGGGATGCCACGGAAGGCATCCCCTCTTCCGTCTTCGTTCATCGGTAACTTTACTTGGAGCTATATTTTTATGCACCACATGATATGTGTTTTTCTTGGAGCGTCATTTTATTTTCTTTTTTTTGTTTTCTGTTTGAGTAAAATACCAAGATCTGACATTATGAAATGTTAGAGATTCTTCACATAGTTTTATAATTATTCTACTACTCATTGATCTTCACTTATATCTTTGGGAGTAGTTTGTCATTTTCTCTAGCGCTTCACTTATATCCTTTTAGAGCACGACAGTGGTTTTATTTTGAAGAAATAGTTGAACTCTCGTTCTTCACTTATATTATTTTGAGAGTCTTTAGAATAGAATGATAATTTTCTTTGGTTATGAAACTAGTCCTAATACGATGGGCATCCAAGATGGGTATACTAAAAACTTTCATATAAAGTGCGTTGAATACTATGAGAAGTTTGATACTTGATGATTGTTTTGAGATATGAAGATGGTGATATTAGAGTCATGCTAGTTGAGTAGTTGTGGATTTGAGAAATACATGTGTTAAAGTTTGTGATTCCCATAGCATGCACGTATGGTAAACCGTTATGTGATGAAGTTAGAGCATGATTTATTTATTGATTATCTTCCTTATGAGTGGCGGTTGGGGACGAGCGATGGTCTTTTCCTACCAATCTATCCCCCTAGGAGCATGCGCGTAGTACTTCGTTTCGATAACTAATAGATTTTTTCAATAAGTATGTGAGTTCTTTATGAATAATGTTGAGTCCATGGATTGTACGCACTCTCACCCTTCCACCATTGCTAGCCTCTCTTGTGCCACGCAACTTTCGCCGGTACCATAAACCCACTGTTTACCTTCCTCAAAACAGCCACCATACCTACCTATTATGGTGTTTCCATAGCCATTCCGAGATATATTGCCATGCTACTTTCACCGTTCCGTTTATTATGACACGCTTCATCATTGTCATATTGCTTTGCATGATCATGTAGTTGACATCATATTTGTGGCAAAGCCACCATTCATAATTCTTTCATACATGTCACTCATGAGTCATTGGACATCCCGGTACACCGCCGGAGGCATTCATATAGAGTCATATTTTGTTATAAGTCTCAAGTTGTAATTCTTGAGTTGTAAGTAAATAAAAGTGTGATGATCATCATTATTAGAGCATTGTCCCAGTGAGGAAAGGATGATGGAGACTACGATTCCCCTACAAGTCGGGATGAGACTCCGGACGAAAAAATAAAAAGAAAAAGAAAAAAGAGGCCATAAAAAAAGAGAAGGCCCAAACAAAAAACAAAAAAATGAGAGAAAAAGAGAGAAGGGGCAATGCTACTATCCTTTTACCACACTTGTGCTTCAAAGTAGCACCATGATCATCATGATAGAGAGTCTCCTATGTTGTCACTTTCATATACTAGTGGGAATTTTTCATTATAGAACTTGGCTTGTATATTCCAATGATGGGCTTCTGCTACCTCTTGAGCATTGTGTTGGTTTTCCCTTGAAGAGGAAATGGTGATGCAGCAAAGTAGCGTAAGTATTTCCCTCGGTTTTTGAGAACCAAGGTATCAATCCAGTAGGAGGCTATGCGCAAGTCCCTTGCACCTGCACAAAACAAATAAATCCTTGCAACCAACGTGATAAGGGGTTGTCAATCCCTACACGGTCACTTACGAGAGTGAGATTTAATAGATACGATAAGATAATATTTTTGGTATTTTTATGATAAAGATGCAAAGTAAAATAAAAGGCAATGAAAATAACTAAGTGTTGGAAGATTAATATGATGATGAAAGACCCGAGAGCCATAGGTTTCACTAGTGGCTTCTCTCAAGAGCATAGGTATTTTATGGTGGGTGAACGAATTACTGTTGAGCAATTGACAGAATTGAGCATAGTTATGAGAATATCTAGGTATGATCATGTATATAGGCATCACGTCCAAGACAAGTAGACCGACTCCTGCCTGCATCTACTACTATTACTCCACACATCAACCTCTATCCAGCATGCATCTAGAGTATTAAGTTCAAGAGAACAGAGTAACGCTTTAAGCAAGATGACATGATGTAGAGGGATAAATTCATGCAATATGATAAAAAACCCCATCTTGTTATCCTCGATGGCAACAATACAATACGTGCCTTGCTGCCCCTGCTATCACTAGGAAAGGACACCGCAAGATTGAACCCAAAGCTAAGCACTTCTCCCATTGTAAGAAAGATCAATCTAGTAGGCCAAACCAAATTGATAATTCGAAGAGACTTGCAAAGATAACCAATTATACATAAAAGAATTCAGAAAAGACTCAAATATTGTTCATAGATAAACTTGATCATAAACCCACAATGCATCAATCTCAACAAACACACCGCAAAAGAAGATTACATCGAATAGATCTCCACAAGAGAGGGGGAGAACTTTGTATTGAGATCCAAAAAGAGAGAAGAAGCCATCTAGCTAATAACTATGGACCCGAAGGTTTGAGGTAAACTACTCACACTTCATCGGAGAGGCTATGGTGTTGATGTAGAAGCCCTCCGTGATCGATGCCCCCTCCGGCGGAGCTCTGGAACATGCCCCAAGATGGGATCTCATGGATAGAGAAAGTTACGACGGTGGAATTAGGGTTTTGGCTCCGTTCCTGATGGTTTGGGGGTACGTAGGTATATATAGGAGGAAGAAGTATGTTGGTGGAGCAACAGGGGGCCCACGAGGGTGGAGGGCGCACCCCCCTACCTCATGGCTTCCCTGTTGGTTGCTTGACGTAGGGTCCAAGTCTCCTGGATCTTATTCATTCCAAAAATGACGTTCCCGAAGGTTTCATTCCGTTTGGACTTCGTTTGATATTCCTTTTCTTGGAAACCCTAAAATAGGCAAAAAAACAGCAATTCTGGGTTGGGCCTCCGGTTAATAGGTTAGTCCCAAAAATAATATAAAAGTGGATAATAAAGCCCAATAATGTCCAAAACAGAAGATAATATAGCATGGAGCAATCAAAAATTATAGATATGTTGGAGACGTATCAGCTTCCTCAAAATGCCCTAGGTCTTCGTGAGCAAGCGAGTTGGATGCACACCCATTTAGTTTCTTTTTGAGCTTTCATACACTTATAGCTCTAGTGCATCCGTTGCATGGCAATCCCTACTCACTCACATTGATATCTATTGATGGGCATCCCCATAGCCTGTTGATACGCCTAGTTGATGTGAGACTATCTTCTCCTTTTTGTCTTCTCCACAACCACCATTCTATTCCACCTATAGTGCTATGTCCGTGGCTCACGTTCATGTATTGCGTGAAGATTGAAAAAGTTTGAGAACATCAGAAGTATGAAACAATTGCTTGGCTTGTCATCGGGGTTGTGCATGATTTAATATTTTGTGTGATGAAGATAGAGCACAGCCAGACACTATGATTTTGTAGGGATAACTTTCTTTGGCCATGTTATTTTGAGAAGACATGATTGCTTAGTTAGTATGCTTGAAGTATTATTATTTCTATGTCAATATTAAACTTTTATCTTGAATCTTTCGGATCTGAACATTCATGCCACAATAAAGAAAATTACATTGAGAAATATGTTAGGAAGCATTCCACATCAAAAACTATGTTTTTATCATTTACCTACTCGAGGACGAGCATGAATTAAGCTTGGGGATGCTGATACGTCTCCAACGTATCTATAATTTTTTATTGTTCCATGCTATTATGTTATCTGTTTTGGATGTTTATTGGCTTTATTGTACACTTCTAGGAATAACCTATTAACCGGAGGCCCAACCCAAATTGTTGTTTTCTTGCTTATTTCAGTGTTTCGAAGAAAAGGAATATCAAACGGAGTCCAAACGGAATGAAACCTTTGGGAGAGTTATTTTTGGAACGGAAGCAATCCAGGAGACTTGGAGTAGACGTCAGGGAAGCTTCAAGGAAGCCACGAGGCAAGGAGGTGCGCCCTACCCCCCTGGGCGCGCCACCCACTGATACGTCTCCAACGTATCTATAATTTTTGATTGCTCCATGCTATATTATCTACTGTTTTGGACATTATTGGGCTTTATTATCCACTTTTATATTATTTTTGGGACTAACCTATTAACCGGAGGCCCAGCCTAGAATTGCTGTTTTTTTTGCCTATTTTAGGGTTTCGAAGAAAAGGAATATCAAACGGAGTCCAAACGGAATGAAACCTTCGGGAACATGATTTTCTCACCGAACATGATCCAGGAGACTTGGACCCTACGTCAAGAAACAAAGGAGGAGGCCACGAGGTAGGTGGCGCGCCTACCCCCCAGGAGCGCCCTCCACCCTCGTGGGCCCCCTGTTGCTCCACTGACGTACTCCTTTGTCCTATATATACCTACGTACCCCCAAACGATCAGAGATGGAGCCAAAACCCTAATTCCACCACCGTCACTTTCTGTATCCATGAGATCCCATCTTGGGGCCTGTTCCGGAGCTCCGCCGGAGGGGGCATCCATCACGGAGGGCTTCTACACCAACACCATAGCCTCTCCGATGAAGTGTGAGTAGTTTACCTCAGACCTTCGGGTCTGTAGTTATTAGCTAGATGGCTTCTTCTCTCTTTTTGGATCTCAATACAATGTTCTCCCCCTCTCTTGTGGAGATCTATTCGATGTAATCTTCTTTTTGCGGTGTGTTTGTTGAGACCGATGAGTTTTGGGTTTATGATCAAGTTTATCTATGAACAATATTTGAATCTTCTTTGAATTCTTTTATGTATGATTGGTTATCTTTCCATGTCTCTTTGAATTATAAGTTTGGTTTGGCCTACTAGATTGATCTTTCTTGCAATGGGAGAAGTGCTTAGCTTTGGGTTCAATCTTGCGGTGTCCTTTCCTAGTGACAGTAGGGGCAGCAAGGCACGTATTGTATTGTTGCCATTGAGGATAACAAGATGGTTTTTTTTATCATATTTCATGAATTTATCCCTCTACATCATGTCATCTTGCTTAAGGCGTTACTCTGTTTTCATGAACTTAATACTCCAGATGCATGCTGGATAGCGGTCGATGAGTGGAGTAATAGTAATTGATGCAGGCAGGAGTCGGTCTACTTGTCTCGGACGTGATGCCTATATACATGATCATACCTAGATACTCACATAACTATGCTCAATTCTGTCAATTGCTCAATAGTAATTCGTTCACCCACCGTAAAATACTTATGCTCTTGAGAGAAGCCACTAGTGAAACCTATGGCCCCCGGGTCTATCTTCATCATATTCATCTTCCAATACTTAGTTATTACCTCTACTCTTATTTTACTTTGCATCTTTATCACAAAAATACCAAAAATATTATCTTATCATATCTATAAGATCTCACTCTCGTAAGTGACCGTGAAGGGATTGACAACCCCTTATCGCGTTGGTTGCGAGGAGTTATTTGTTTTGTGCAGGTACTAGGTACGCGCGCGCAACCTCCTACTGGATTGATACCTTGGTTCTCAAAAACTGAGGGAAATACTTACGCTACTTTGCTGCATCATCCTTTCCTCTTCGGGGAAATCCAACGCAGTGCTCAAGAGGTAGCGAGAAGAATTTCTGGCACCGTTGCCGGGGAGGTTCGCGCAAGTCAAGATTTGACTTCCGACAACGAGTCATTTCTGGCGTCTACGCAAAAATCAACATACCAAGTACCCATCACAATCCTTATCTCCCGCATTACATTATTTTCCATTTGCCTCTCGTTTTCCTCTCCCCCACTTCACCCTTGCCGTTTTATTCGCCCTCTCTCTCTATCCTCCCTCTCTTTCTCTATTTGCCTCTTTTTGCCCGCTTGCTTTTTGTCTGCTTGTGTGTTCGATTTCTTTCTTGTCACGATGGCTCAAGATAACACTAAATTGTGTAACTTTACCAATACCAACAACAATGATTTTATTAGCACTCCGATTGCTCCTCTTACCGATGCTGAATCTTGTGAAATTAATGCCGCTTTGTTGAATCTCGTTATGAAAGATCCGTTTTTTGGCCTTCCTAGTGAAGATGCCTCTACCCATCTAAATAGCTTTGTTGATTTGTGTGATATGCAAAAGAATAAAGATGTGGACAATGATATTGTTAAGTTGAAGCTATTTCCTTTTTCGCTTAGAGATCGTGCTAAAGCTTGGTTTTCGTATTTGCCTAAAAATAGTATTGATTCGTGGAACAAGTGCAAAGATGCTTTAATCTCTAAGTATTTTCCTCCCACTAAGATCATCTCCCTTAGAAACGATATTTTGAATTTTAAGCAACTTGATCATGAACATGTTGCACAAGCTTGGGAGAGGATGAAATTAATGATACGTAATTGTCCTACTCATGGTTTGAATTTGTGGATGATTATACAAAAAAATTATGCCGGATTGAATTTTGCTTCTAGAAATCTTTTAGATTCGGCCGCGGGAGGCACTTTTATGGAAATCACTTTAGGAGAAGCTACTAAACTCCTAGATAATATTATGGTTAATTATTCTCAATGGCATACTAAAAGATCTACTAATAAAAAGGTGCATGCGATAGAAGAAATTAATGTTTTGAGTGGAAAGATGGATGAACTTATGAAATTATTTGCTAATAAGAGTGTTTCTTCTGGTCCTAATGATATGCCCTTCTCTACTTTGATTGAGAATAATAATGAATCTATGGATGTAAATTTTGTTGGTAGGAATAATTTTGGTAACGATGCGTATAGAGGAAATTTTAATCCTAGGCCTTATCCTAGTAATCCCTCTAATAATTATGGTAATTCCTACAACAATTTTTATGGAAATTATAATAAGATGCCCTCTGATTTTGAATCTAATATTAAAGAATTTATTACTTCGCAAAAGAATTTCAATGCATTGATTGAAGAAAAATTGCTTAAGATTGATGATTTGGCTAGGAACGTGGATAGAATTTCTCTTGATGTTGATTCTTTGAAACTTAGATCTATTCCACCTAAGCATGATATCAATGAGTCTCTCAAAGCCATGAGAATTTCCATTGATGAGTGCAAAGAAAGAACCGCTAGGATGCGTGCTAATAAAGATGCCTTTATAAGAGCGTGTTCTTCTAGTTCCTATGAAAATAAAGATGAAGATCTAAAAGTTATTGATGTGTCCCCTATTAAATCTTTGTTTTGCAATATGAATCTTAATAATGATGGGACTAAATATGATCCACCTTTGCCTAGAAGGCGTTCCAAGAGTTCGGAGTTTTTAGATCTTGATGCTAAATTTGATGAAAGAGGGATCGAAGAAATTAAAACCCTAGATGTTGCTAAACCCACTATTTTGGATTTCAAGGAATTTAATTATGAAAATTGCTCTTTGATTGATTGTATTTCCTTGTTGCAATCCGTGCTAAATTCTCCTCATGCTTATAGTCAAAATAAAGTGTTTACTAAACATATTGTTGATGCTTTGATGCAATCTTATGAAGAAAAACTTGAGTTGGAAGTTTCTATGCCTAGAAAACTTTATGATGAGTGGGAACCTACTATTAAAATTAAAATTAAAGATCATGAATGCTATGCTTTGTGTGATCTGGGTGCTAGTGTTTCCACAATTTCAAAGACTTTGTGTGATTTGTTAGGTATCCGTGATTTTGATGATTGCTCTTTAAACTTGCACCTTGCAGATTCCACTATTAAGAAACCTATGGGAAGAATTAATTATGTCCTTATTGTTACAAATAGGAACTATGTGCCCGTAGATTTTATTGTTCTTGACATAGCTTGCAATCCTTCATGTCCTATTATTCTTGGTAGACCTTTCCTTAGAACAATTGGTGCAATTATTGATATGAAGGAAGGAAATATTAGATTCCAATTTCCGTTAAGGAAATGCATGGAATCCTTTCCTAGAAATAAAATTAAATTACCTTATGAATCTATTATGAGAGCCACTTATGGATTGCCTACCAAAGATGGCAATGCCTAGATCTGTCCTTGCTTTTTATGCCTAGCTAGGGGCGTTAAACGATAGCGCTTGTTGGGAGGCAACCCAATTTTATTTTTATTCCTTACTTTTTGCTCCTGTTTAGTAATAAATAATTTATCTAGTTTCTGTTTTGGTTGTGTTTTTGTGTTTAATTAGTGTTTGTGCCAAGTAGAACCGTTGGAAAGATTTGGAGAAAGTCTTGATATCTTGCTGTAAAAAACAGAAACTTTAGCACTCACGAGAACTGATTCCATTTTTATTTAGAAAGTGCAATTTAGTTAATTCTTTTCGCAGATGATTAATAGATAAATTCCTCACGTCCAGAAATTTATTTTAGAATTTTTGGGGTTCCAGATGTTGCGCTAGCTACAGATTACTACAGACTGTTCTGTTTTTGACAGATTCTGTTTTTCGTGTGTTGTTTGCTTGTTTTGATGAATCTATGGCTAGTAAAATAGTTTATAAACCATAGAGAAGTTAGAATACAGTAGGTTTAACACCAATATAAATAAAGAATGAGTTCATTACAGTACCTTTAAGTGGTCTTTTGTTTTCTTTCGCTAAGGGAGCTCACGAGATTTTGTACTTTGAGTTTTGTGTTGTGAAGTTTTCAAGTTTTGGGTAAAGATTTGATGGATTATGGAACAAGGAGTTGCAAGAGCCTAAGCTTGTGGATGCCCATGGAACCCCAAAGATAATCTAAGAACACCTAAAAGCCAAAGCTTGGGGATGCCCCGGAAGGCATCCCCTCTTTCGTCTACTTCTATCGGTAACTTTACTTGGAGCTATATTTTTATTCACCACATAATATGTGTTTTGCTTGGAGCGTCTTGTATGATTTTAGTATTTGATTTTTAGTTTACCACAATCATACTTTCTGTACACACCTTTTGAGAGAGCCATACATGATTTGGAATTTGTTAAAATACTCTATGTGCTTCGCTTATATCATTTGAGTTATATAGTTTTGCTCTAGTACTTCACTTATATCTTTTAGAGCACGGTGGTGGATTTGTTTTATAGAAACTATTGATATCTCATGCTTCACTAAGATTATTTTGAGAAATAAAATAGAATGGTAATTTGCTTAAATAATCCAAATATGCTAGGTATTCAAGATTGGCAAAAAAATTCCTATGAGTGTTTCGAATACTAAGAGAAGTTTGATGCTTGATGATTGTTTTGAGATATGGAGGTAATAATATCAAAGTCGTGCTAGTTGAGTAGGTGTGAATTTGAGAAGTGCTTGTGTTGAAGTTTGCAAGTCCCGTAGCATGCACGTATGGTAAAAGTTATGTAACAAATTTGAAACATGAGGTGTTCTTTGATTGTCCTCCTTATGAGTGGCGGTCGGGGACGAGCGATGGTCTTTTCCTACCAATCTTTCCCCCTAGGAGCATGCGCGTAGTGCTTGGTTTTTGATGACTTGTAGATTTTTGCAATAAGTATGTGAGTTCTTTATGACTAATGTTGAGTCCATGGATTATACGCACTCTCAGCCTTCCATCATTGCTAGCCTCTTCGGTACCATGCATTGCCCTTTCTCACATTGAGAGTTGGTGCAAACTTCGCCGGTGCATCCAAACCTCGTGATATGATACGCTCTATCACACATAAGCCTCCTTATATCTTCCTCAAAACAGCCACCATACCTACCAATTATGGCATTTCCATAGCCATTCCGAGATATATTTCCATGCAACTTTCCACCGTTCCATTTATTATGGCACGCATCATCATTGTCATATTGCTTAGAATGATCATGTAGTTGACATAGTATTTGTGACAAAGCCGCCGTTCATAATTCTTTCATACATGTCACTCTTGATTCATTGCATATTGTCGGCGTTCTGGGAATGGGGGTCCCCAGACTTGCCTGCTTGCGGCCTGCGGTGTGGCTCAAGTGGGAGCCCAGCGCGGCCCATCTTCATCAGCTCAAGCTCAAGACCCTCGTGAGGGGCCAAGCCTCGCGGGGAGGACAACAGGAAGCTTCCTCAGAGGCAGCCTCGTCAGACAGGCTCGCGAGGAGGCGAAGAGATCAAGGCAGGGGTACCTCGCGAAGAGCCCGTGACGCAAGCCATGACGATCGAGACCAGGCGGGCGCCGCCCTGCGCAGTGTCCTTGTTTCCTCTTTGGTGCAAAAGGAGCAAGCACATGCCAAGGCATCGGGCAAAGGTTGCCATTCCGGTGCAACGATACCAAGACCAGCAGAGCGGCAGGACGGAGGTCACCGTGGAGCCCAAGACGGCATCATCACCAGTGCTTTTGGCAGCCGAAGACCACCTTTGGTCAGGATAACTTGTACTATATGTTCCCCTTCAAAATGGCCAATTGTTGGCGCCCTTCCCGCTCATTATTTGGGGAGAGGCCCAGGGCCTCTATAAATAGAGCTAGCCACCACATAGTAGAGACATCTAGAAAACATCCAAGAATCTGGTAGAGCCCTAGTAGAGAGAGAGAGGCGACTGAACTCACCCTAGCAGTTCATCGCACCAGCTCAAGAACACCTCTCGCAAGGCTGTTCTTCCCTTGTACTATTCATCATCATCCCCTGAGGCAATCCACCACACCACACACTGGAGTAGGGTATTACACCACAACAGTGGCCCGAACCAGTATAAACCTTGTGTCCCTTGTGTTGTTCGTTGTTTTCCAGCTTAGATCATGCGAGGAGATTGGACGTAGATCGATAAGGGAGAGATCTCCGTGCGCACCCCAGTGTTCGAACCTCAAGGGTCTGCCGGAACCTGAAATCCGACATTTGGCGCCCCAGGTAGGGGTGTGCTGGAATCTTTCTTCCGCCGTTCGCCTGTGATCTTCTGTTGTGTCCGTGGCTGACGCTCGACGGGCTCGCGCTGAGCGCCGGGCTGCTCTCGCCACCCGCGTCGCCCAAACGGCGCCCATCGGCGGACATCCTCGTCGTTCCCCGTCGCCTGCCGCCAACGCCGCCACCGGCCCGGCGGGGAACGAGCAACAGGCCTCGTCCCAGCATCCTTCGGTACGGCAGGAAGGCCGCACCACCACACCGTCGCTGACTCCAGCCGCTTCGTCGTCCCACGCCCGTCGTTCCCCCACGGACGCGCACGCCGCGCTGCTCCTGGCAAGAGAGCTCTTACACTATCGCCCCGTCGACGACCTCTACGAAGACTGGCTCGCCCGCATCACTGAGCTCGTCAGCGCCGCAGGGGGCTCCCCCTTGACGTCCCTCTCGCTGCCTCGCCCTCCATTCCGCGTGGGACGCGAGGATCAGGAGGTGCCTACACCACCTCCTCCCCAAGGAGGCGCCCTGGCTCCAAGGCGAGCAGCCCCGGGGCGAGACCCTCCGCGTCCGGCGCCTGCGCGGCAAGAAAGGAGCTGCCAAGAGATCCCTCGTCCCCAAGAAGGTGCTCGCACACTCCCAGCGCCGGCGCGCCAAGATCGCGTCCCTGCACCTCCATGCCAAGACCCCGCTCTGCTCCAAGCGGCGGCGCGCAGTAATCCCCATGAGCAAGCCCAGTACCAGCAAAAGGCACCAGTGGCCACAGCAGGCTGTCGTTCCCTCACCCCCGAGCTACACGGCGTCGCATGGCCAGGTAAGTTCAAGCCTGACCTGCCCTCGCTACGATGGCACGGCGGACCCAGCAGAGTTCCTGCAGCTTTACGAGCTATGCATCGAGGCCGCCAACAGAGACGAAAGGGTCATGGCGAACTGCTTTCCCATGGCGCTCAAGGACGGGGCCCACACCTGGCTCCTGAACCTGGCTCCTGGCACAATCTCCTCCTAGGACAAGATGCGCACTCGCTTCATCGCCAACTTCTAGGGCACTCGCGACTGGCCCCCGGCCGTGAGCGATCTGCACCGCATCAGGCAGCAGCAAGGGGAAACCCTGCAGAAATATATCCAGCGCTTCAACAACGCTCGCCTCAAGATCCCCAAGGTGACTGAAGAAGCTATCATCTCGGCCTTCTCCGATGGCATACACGACGTCAAAATGAAGGAGGAGCTAGCAATCCATGAAGACTTGTGCACATCCCTGGAGCTGTTCAACTTGACGACCAAGTGCGCCAGGGCTGAGGAGGGGCGCCTTTCCCTCCTCGAGCTCCCGGCTGCCGACCCAGAAGAGAAGAAGCCCAAGGCCAAGGACGTAAAGCGCAAGGGGGCTGCCGTGCTTGCAGCGGAGCCAGAAACCAAGCGAGGCAGGGATCAGCCTGAGTCATCCAAAGGCAGCCGGTACTGCGTGTACCACGACCTCCACACCCACAGCACCAATGAATGTCAAGAGCTCAGGGCCGTGAGAGATGGACGTGTCGGCTGACGCCCCGAGCGCAACGACAGGGGCTATGGCCGAGGAGGAGGAAGAGGTGGCGGATGATGGGAAGACCGTGGCCCTTGCCAAGGGTGGTGTGACCGACCTCACGAGGATCACTGGCAGGACCAGCCTCGCGAGGGAGGCTGGAGAGATCAACCTTGTGAGGATCGCCCGCGCGGCAACGCAGGCCTTCCTCCTCTGCCGCCACCGCCAAGGAGGAACGAAGACCAACATCAGGACGGGGGGGCTGGGGGATTCTAGGAGCCGCGCGCAATCGCTTGCATCTTGGGTGGAGCGTAGGCCCCAGCCTCACAGCGCATCTTCAAGCAGTCTGCTCGCGAGGTGAATGCAGTCCTCCCCAAGCTTGAGGCCACGCGCCCTCTCAGGTGGTCCGCGTGCGCTATCACGCTCAGCTCAGCGGATCATCTCAAGTGCACGGCAACAGCCGGAATCCTCCCTATGCTTTGCTCCCTAGTCATCAGCAACATGCAGGTCACCAGGACCCTCATTGATGGTGGAGCAGGACTCAACGTCCTGTCCATTGAGATGTTCGACAATCTCCAAGTGACGTACGATCAGCTTCAGACAACCAAGCCCTTCTCAGGAGTCACTGATGGTTCCACTATTCCGATAGGGCAGGTTCGCCTTCCAGTCACCTTCGGGCAGTGCAACAACTACCGCACCGAGCTCATCGACTTCGATGTCACCCACATCCGTCTGCCATACAACGCCATCCTCGGGTACCCAGCCCTGGCCAAGTTCAAGGCAGTGACTCACCATGGATACAATGTCCTCAAGATGCCAGGAAGCGGTGGAGTCATCACCGTACCCTGTGAAGAGAGGGACGCAATATGTTCACTTGAGCGCGCGTTCCAAGCCGCAGCAATCGAAGACCCGGACCACAGAAACGGAAGACTTCCCAAGGCGACCCCAAGAAGAAGGCTTCGCCTGACCCAAGCCATCAGGAGGCAGGCGCCTCCGTAGGTGTTGGCTCAGGATCGGCGCCCAATCAGGGAGCGCCACCCTCTCTCGCATAGGAAGGCGCGCCCGGCGCCCTCCTCGGGCAGGGCTCAGGGGCTCTTTCTTGGAGAGCCACCGACTTTGCCAAGGTCGTGAGGGAGGCGCTCGGGCACCACTTGGAGGGGTGCTTCCAGGCACGTTTCCCTCAGGAAGGTACAAGGCAAGGAAGACCAAACCCTCAGGAGTTCATCGCAAGCAACACTTAGGAGCTACAGGAGTCGAGAGTCATGCGTGGCAGCCGCCGCTTGCCCGCCATGGCCCCACATCTAGGCGAGGATGGTGGGCTGCGTGTCTCCGTCGATGTGCCATGGCTCAACCAAGCAGCGTCTCAGGAGCGCCTCTGGCCTTCGCGTGTGGGGCGCTGCGAGGGTCCGCCTCACAGCTACGTTCGCATGCCTTTCGGCCTGCCGAACGCGGTCGCCGCTCATCAGCGCTTGCTGAGGAGCATTCTAGAAGCTCAGGAGGTCAGGCATCGTGCAGCCCTGGCGGAGATGGAGATGGCTCTCGGAGACCCACCTGTGCCCCCGGAGCCTCCCGAGGCTCTGATACGTCTCCAACATATCTATAATTTTTGATTGCTCCATGCTATATTATCTACTGTTTTGGGCAATATTGGGCTTTATTATCCACTTTTTTATTATTTTTGGGACTAACCTATTAACCGGAGGCCCAGCCCAGATTTGTTGTTTTATGCCTATTTCAGTGTTTCGAAGAAAAGGAATATCAGACGGAGTTAAAACGGAACGAAATCAACTGGAGAAGTTATTTTTGGAAGAAAACACACCTGATGAACTTGGACCCCACGTCAAGGGAGACACGAGGTGCTCCCGAGGGTGGGGGCGCCCCCCCTAGGGCGCGCCCCCTGTCTTGTGGGACCCCCGTGGCTCCTCCGACGTCCTCCCTGCACCCATATATACCCACGTGACCTAAAACTTCCAGAACGCAAGATAGATCGGGAGTTCTGCCGCCAGAAGCCTCCGTAGCCACCAAAAGTCAATTGGGACCCTGTTTCGGCACCCTGTCAGAGGGGGGAACCCTCACCGGTGGCCATCTTCATCATCCCGGTGCTCTCCATGACGAGGAGGGAGTAGTTCTCCCTCGGGGCTGAGGGTATGTACCAGTAGCTATGTGTTTGATCTCTCTCTCTCTCTCTCATGTTCTTGAGATGATACGATCTTGATGTATCGCGAGCTTTGCTATTATATTTGGATCCTATGATGTTTCTTCCCCCCTCTACTCTCTTGTAATGAATCGAGTTTCCCCTTTGAAGTAATCTTATCGAATTGAGTCTTTAAAGACTTGAGAACACTTGATGTATGTCTTGCCGTGGATATCTGTGGTGACAACGGGATACCGTGTGCCACTTGATGTATGTTAAGGTGACCAACTTGCAGGTTCATGAACCTATGCATAGGGGTTGGCACACGTTTTTGTCGTGATTCTCTGGTAGATCTTTGGGGCACTCTTTGATGTCCTTTGTGTTGGTTGAATAGATAAATCTGAGATTGTGTGATGCATATCGTATAATCATACCCACGGATACTTAAGGTGACATTGGAGTATCTAGGTGACATTAGGGTTTTGGTTGATTTGTGTCTTAAGGTGTTATTCTAGTACGAACTCTAGGGATGTTTGTGACACCTATAGGAATAGCCCAATGGATTGATTGGAAATAATAACTTTGAGGTGGTTTTGTACCCTACCATAATCTCTTCGTTTGTTCTCCGCTATTAGTGACTTTGGAGTGACTCTTTGTTGCATGTTGAGGGATAGTTATATGATCCAATTATGTTATTATTGTTGAGAGGACTTGCACTAGTGAAAGTATGAACCCTAGGCCTTGTTTCCTAGCATTGCAATACCGTTTACACTCACTTTTATCATTTGTTACCTTGCTGTTTTTATAATTTCATATTACAATTACCATTATCTACTATCCATATTGCACTTGTATCACCATCTCTTCGCCGAACTAGTGCACCTATACAATTTACCATTGTATTGGGTGTGTTGGGGACACAAGAGACTCTTTGTTATTTGGTTGCAGGATTGCTTGAGAGAGACCATCTTCATCCTACGCCTCCCACGGATTGATAAATCTTAGGTCATCCACTTGAGGGAAATTTGCTACTGTCCTACAAACCTCTGCACTTGGAGGCCCAACAACGTCTACAAGAAGAAGGTTGTGTAGTAGACATCAAGCTCTTTTCTGGCGCCGTTGCCGGGGAGGTGAGTGCTTGAAGGTATATCTTTAGATCTTGAAATCGAGTCTTTTAGTTTCTTGTTTTATCACTATTTTAGTTTATAAAAGAAAACTATAAAAAATGGAATTGAGTTTGTCTCATACGCTTCACCTTTTTAATATTTTTCGTAAGTATGATGGAAAGAAAAATTGTGCTCAAGTGCTAGAAGAAGAAATCTATAAAATGTTTGGCACTAAATATTTGAATGATGAGCATGATTGCAATGTTGTTAGTATGAATTCCTTGAATATCCATGATGCTAATGATATGCAAAGCCACAAGCTTGGGGAAGCTATGTTTGATGAAGATGATATTTTTTGTTCCCCAAGTTTTGATGAGCAAATTTATTATGATGAAAGCATGCCTCCTATCTATGATGATTATTGTGATGACACGTATGCTTTAAAGAATAATGATAACCATGAAACTTGTCATCTTGATCCTAATTTTCAATCACATGATAGTTGTTTTGTTGAGTTTGCTCCCACTATTATTCATGAGAAGAATTTTGCTTATGTGGAGAGTAGAAAATTTTCTATGCTTGTAGATCATGAAAAGAATGCTTTAGGTGCTGGTTATATTGTTGAATTCATTCATGATTCTACTGAAAATTATTATGAGGGAGGAACATATGCTTGTAGGAATTGCAATAATATCAAGTTTCCTCTCTATGTGCTTAAAATCTTGTAGTTATGCTTGTTTTACCTTCCTATGCAAGTTGATTGTTGTTCCCATAAGTTGTTTGCTCACAAAATCCCTATGCATAGGAAGCATGTTAGACTTAAATGTGCTAGTCATATTCTTCATGATGCTCTCTTTATGTTTCAATTCTTATCCTTTATGTGAGCATCATTGAAATTATCATGCCTAGCTAGGGGCATTAAACGATAGCGCTTGTTGGGAGGCAACCCAACTTTATTTTATTCCATGATTTTTGCTCCTGTTTAGTAATAAATAATTCATCTAGCCTCTGCTTAGATGTGGTTTTATGCTTTTAACTAGTGTTTGTGCCAAGTAGAACCTTTGGGAAGACTTTGGGAAAGTCTTGTTCATCATGCTGTCAAAAACAGAAACTTTAGCACTCACGAGAATTGTTGCCATTTTTATTTGTAGAGTGCTATTTAGTTAATTATTTTTGCAGATTATTAATAGATAAATTCCTAAGGTCCAGAAATTTATTTGAGAATTTTATGAGTTCCAGAAGTATAAGTTTGATCCAGATTACTACAGACTGTTCTGTTTTTGACAGATTCTGTTTTCGATGTGTTGTTTACTTATTTTGATGAATCTATGGCTAGTAAAATAGTTTATAAACCATAGAGAAGTTGTAATACAGTAGGTTTAACACCAATATAAATAAAGAATAAGTTCATTACTGTACCTTGAAGTGGTGATTTATTTTCTTATACTAACGGAGCTTACGAGTTTTCTGTTAAGTTTTGTGTTGTGAAGTTTTCAAGTTTTGGGTAAGGATTCGATGGACTATGGAATAAGGAGTGGCAAGAGCCTAAGCTTGGGGATGCCCATGGCACCCCAAGGTAATATTCAAGGACAACCAAGAGGCTAATCTTGGGGATGCCCCGGAAGGCATCCCCTCTTTCGTCTTCGTTCATTGGTAACTTTACTTGGAGCTATATTTTTATTCGCCACATGATATGTGTTTTGCTTGGAGCGTCAATTTATTTTTTTAGGATTTGCTTTCTGTTATTTAGAACAATTTTTTGCATCTTTTATTTCAATAAAAGTGGCATTCATAGTCTTTACTATGCCTATTTTAGAAGTATACATGTTGCTGTTTGAAAACAGAAAGTTTACCGCTGTTGCAATAATTCCCTAGAAACGTCAGAATGTGATAAAATGTTTAAACCTTTTGCATATGAATATCTGATAAATTTACTACAGTGGGAATTTTATTTCATAATTTTTGGAGCTAGGGAAGTATGGATGTTGCTGCATTCTTTACATACTATCCTGTTTAGGCAGATTGCTGTTATGTTTGCATTGTTTGCATATGTTTGCTTCTTTAATGATTCTATTTGAGGATAGGACTATTAAATATGAAGAGGCATTTAGTATGCAATGTTGAATAATAATTTTAGTGATTTTCTACAGTAGAGTATGATAAGGTTTTGGCAATGGTTTATACTGACCTATCTCACGAGTCCTTGTTGAGTTTTGTGTGGATGAAGCTTTTGAGATTTAGGGAGACCATGATATGATAGGAATTAAGGAGACACAAAAGCTCAATCTTGGGGATGCCCAAGGCCCCCCCAAGATAATATTTCAAGAAGTCTCAAGCATCTAAGCTTGGGGATGCCCCGGTTGGCATCCCACCTTTCTTCTTCAACAACTATCGGTTAGTATCGGTTGATCCTAAGTTTTTGCTTCTTCACATGATGTTTGCTATTCTTAGATGTCATTTTATTTTGCTTTGCTTTCTGTTTGAATATAATACCAAGATCTGAAATTCTTAAATGTTAGAGAGTCTTCACATAGTTGCATAATTATTAAACTACTCATTGATCTTCACTTCCATCTTTCGGAGTAGTTTGTCATTTGCTCTAGTGCTTCACTTATATCCTTTAGAGCATGGTGGTAGTTTTATTTTGAAGAAATAGATGAACTCTCATGCATCACTTATATTATTTTGAGAGTCTTAAATAGCATGGTAATTTGCTTAAAATCCTAATATGCTAGGTATTCAAGAATAATAAAAATTCTCTTATGAGTGTGTTGAATACTAAGAGAAGTTTGATGCTTGATGATTGTTTTGAGATATGGAGATGGTGATATTAAAGTCATGCTAGTTGAGTAGTTGTGAATTTAAAGAATACTTGTGTTAAAGTTTTTGATTCCCATAGCATGCACGTATGGTGAACC